>NW_028164230.1:330000-365000 GCF_964263955.1 Coregonus lavaretus
GTTGGGGGTAGGGTTAGGGTTAGGAGTAGGGTTGGGGGTAGGGTTAGGAGTTGGAACAGGATACGAACCCGGGTTAGGGTAAGGGTTAAGGTTAGGGTTAGGGTTAGGGTTAGGGTTAGGGGTTAGGGTTAGGGTTAGGGTTAGGGTTAGGGGTTAGGGGTTAGGGTTAGGGTTAGGGGTTAGGGTTAGGGTTAGGGTTGGGGTTAGGGTTAGGGTTTAGGGTTAGGGTTAGGTTTAGGTTTAGGGTTAGGGTTAGGGTTAGGGTTAGGGGTTAGGGTTAGGGTTAAGGGTTAGGGTTAGGGGTTAGGGTTAGGTTTAAGAGGGTTTATGTTTATACTGGTTTCAAACCTTTAGGTTGCACGGGCCTATTGCACCTTTGCCCGGTCTCGAGAACTCAAAAGTGTTAATGTTTTTATTTATTCTTTGATATTCATCCCCAGTGGAGCCAAAGTATTAAGTTTTGAAATCCACCTGGATTCGGCCGCTTTTCTCTGGCCTCTGGTCCAGGTGGATTTCATCTCCAGACCGGTAATATAGAGGGAAGTTGTTGGGTGAATCTGAAAATGTTGGACCAGGTGTGTTTGTAATATGTTTTTTCTAATTGTGTAGAGGTGCTGTTTGAGGCGTGTCAGGACTGTGTGACCGGTTTCTCCTATATAAATGTTGTGGCATAGTGTGCATGTTATGGCATAGACAATATTGGTACTATGGATGGTCATGAGTTGTGAAATAGGACTGGAGGTTTGTGCATGTGGATTTTGAATGTGTGAAAGTTGTCTATGATACTGTTGTTCAATGGGTAGTTTGGGAGTAGGTTTATTGGAAAACTTTGCAAAGATTAAGAGATCCCTTAGATTGGGGTTTCTACGGAAAGCTGATATGGGTCTGAATTCCTGAAGTGGGGGGAATGTGCGTTGTGTTTGGGTGAAAGCGAATTTTAGTCTAGAGTGAAGGAGTCTGTTTACGTCGGAGAAGGTGCTGATAATGGGTATAATCTGTGGTTCTGTGTCTGTTGGGGGAATAGGAACAGGGGGTCTGGGAAAGGTCTGAGGGTGGAGGACCGGGATAGGATGGGGGGGATAGGGATACATACCCAGAATCGGGAAAGGGATAGGGATAGGCGTGGGCTGTTCCCCCAGGTCAGGAGTCAGTACCTGGTCAAGAGTTCTCCCGGGAGAGTTATGGAGATTAAGTTTAAGGTTAAGGTTGAGGTTAGGGTTAGGGTTAGGGTTAGGGTTAGGGTTAAGGTTAGGGTTAAGGTTAGGGGTAAGGTTAGGGGTAAGGTTAAGGTTAAGGTTAGGGTTAGGGTTAGGGTTAAGGTTAGGGTTAAGGTTAGGGTTAGGGTTAAGGTTAGGGGTAAGGTTAGGGTTAGGGTTAGGGTTAGGGTTAAGGTTAAGGTTAGGGTTAAGGTTAGGGTTAGGGGTAGGGTTAGGAGGATCAGGCAATCTGTTCTGGGTGAAGCCCGCCAATGTGTTGGCCTTTATATACCTCAGTGATCGCTTTGAATATCCCCTCTTTCTCAGTGCACTAAAAAGAGTCTGTGTGGCTAGATTAAAGTCTTTATGTTGTGTACATAATCTATGAAATCGAATGAGTTGTGATTTTACAATACCAGTGAATGTATGTTTTGGGTGATAACTGGACTTATGAAGTAAGGCATGTGTGTCTGTGTCTTTAAAGTATACTTTTGTTTGTAAAGAGACTGTGTGTGTCAGTCTCTGGAAAGAATATTGTTGTATCCAGGAAGTTAATTGTATGTGGGTGAATGACATATTTAACAGTTATGGTTGGGTGATGGTTATTGAGTATTTCAATAAACGTTTTGAAATGTACCAGATCATGTTCCCACACTCCGAAGATATCATCCAGGTATCGTCTATAAAACATGGGACGCAATGGGCATTTATCTAAGGCTGTCAACTCCCAGTCCGCCATATAAATATTAGCATAGGCTGGGGCAAACTTTTTGCCCATCGCCGTCCCATGAATCTGTAAGTAGTGTTTATTATTGAATGTGAAATCATTGTTTCTTAATCCAAGCTCTAGAAGCTGTAGGAGGTGTGAGTCTGGTCTATCTGGATCTGGATATCTCCGGAGTGCAGATTTCACTGCTGCTAAACCTGACAAGATATCTATGTTGGTGTAGAGAGAATCTATATCTATAGTGAATAGGTATGCGTTTGCTGGGACTGGAATGTTGTGAAGCGTGTCTATGAAGTGGTATGTGTCCTTCAGATAGCTGGGGTGCCTTTGTGAAATGGGGTTGAGGAAATAGTCAATAAACTCCGCTGCTGGCGAGGACTCGCTCCCACAGTCCGACACAATAGGTCTTCCCTTCGGGACCTCAAAAGGGACTGTCCAGGTATCTGGTGTTTGATGTATCTTAGGGAGGAGATAGAAGAGTCTCTGTCTGGGTAAGTCTGGTCCATCTAGATATTCCTTTTGTCTATATGTAATGTATTTCTTTTTATAAAGATCTAATATTATGTGTCTAATTTTTATTTGTGTCTGGATCTGTGTAGAGGCAGGAATAGGGGTATAGTGTTGTGTGTTAGAGAGTTGGCGGTGAGCTTCAAAGAGGTACTGTTGGTTGTCCATAATAATTATCTTTGAGCCTTTGTCTGCTGGTTTTATAGTTATATGTTTGTGTTTCCTTAATTTAGCTATGGCTTGTCTTTCTTCTACTGTGATATTCTGTTGTGAAGTTATGGTAGCGGTATGGAATTCTCTGATGATGTGGGTATTAGTTTTAATGAGTTTCCTAATGGGTGCTGATATTGTCTGTGATTTTGGTTCCCATCTGGATGGAGCTGTGAACGGTAGGGTTCGGTAATCCGATTTATAATCAAAGTGGTCCAAAAGTTTCAGAGCTCTATGATACCTGTAGATGTCCCTCTGGAGGTCCCCATAGTCAGAATGCAGTGGTGTGGGGATAAAAGTGAGTCCCCTCTCCAGCAGCCGAGTCTCAGAGGGTGATAAGTGAAATGTGGATGAAAGATTAAGGATGTTTGTGTCTTGGTGGAGGGGCTGTGATGTAGGCATACCCTCCCCCACTATTTTAGCTGTTCCATCCAATGTTGGAGTATTTTTGCCCCTGTATCTGCTGTCCAGTGTATATTGTCTTTCTCTGTGTGGAAATCTGAATGGTGGATTTCTAATAGGGGGTTGTAGTGTGTGGCGATGTGGGAGTTGATATATTTCAACATGGTTTGTTGTTTCTCTGACAGGTGGGGAGAGTAGTTAATGATGGGAAAGTAAATGGTTGCATTAGGATACATCGCTGTTGCTTTACTGTGAAGTGATTGTAGTTGTCCTATGGGTGTTTGTTTCTGTGTTTGATCTTTGTTGTTCAGCCCCAGAGACAGCACAACCACCTTGGTGTTAGGATTTGGGGTAGATTTTGCCAATACCCCAGTAATGTGGTGGAACTGTGCTCCAGGATAACTGTCAATTTGGATGTGTTTGTACGGATGGTAGGGTATTCTTTTCAAATTTGAATCTCCAATGATAGCAATCGGTTTGAGAGATTTTATTTTCCAGTCATAGATTTTTCTGTTTGTCATGTCATGTCTAGTTGGCTGGTACAAGAATGGGGGGGTGGCTGGGGATGTTGGGGTAGAGTGTCTGGGTGAAGGCAGAGGGGTGAGTCTCACAGTGGGCTCTGAAGGAACCCTATTTTTTGGAGACAGACTAAGTGGGGTGGGTAAGAGGTATCTGGTGTGTGGAGAGGTTAGTATTGGGGAAGGTTCAGACAGGAAACTATTGGGATTGATTTTCCCTTTGGTTTCTGCCATCATCACAACTTTTTCCACCTTTACTCCTCTTTCCATAGTCACCACCTCAGCAGGGTTTTGGTGTTTAGTTAGTTGAACCTCTGTTGGAACAAGAGTGGAGATGTTAGTGTCTGACCCAGAGAGGTCAGAAATGTTTAGATCAGATTGAATCGCTACATTGCTGATAATTGGTGTTTGGGGTGGTTGTGTGGTCTCCGTGGCCCTAGTCAATGTGGGGGCACTCCTGGAATCAAGTTGGCTGCAGGGTCTGTGTATCACCTGCGCCTGGACTGTGATGGTCTTAGTCTGGGCTATGGTGTGCTTTGTCTTTACCATAATTGACTGGAGAGTGGGAAATTCCTCCTCTCTAAGTTCAAAGTCTACTATAAATTCATCAGGGTCAGGTGGTGGGGAGGTGAACTGAGGATAAGCAAGGGTATCCCTATTAGGAGTTGGGGAAGGTACGGGTGGTATGTTATCTGGAGCCTTAGTCAGTGTCGAAGCTACGGGTATGGTAACAGTGCCCCTTGAGGACCAAGCCAAATCTGGAGAGGATGTTGGTTTGCTCCTAACAGACCTAGGAGCCAAAGTTGGGGCTTTAATTGCTTCAAGTCTCGGAACTGGTCGTGGTACCCTTCCTAAGGAGGATTGAGTCAGCCTGGAGGCCAGAGTGGATGGTAGTGTCCCGGCTAGGACGTGTGGGGAAGACCCTGAAGTTGGTAAGCTGGTCTTGGCTCTGGCTGTGGCTGTGGAACATGGCCATGAGGCTAGAGTAGGTCGTCTGGCCTGTGCTAAAGCTGGATTTGGTTCTAAAGCATTAGTGGATGGTGAGTCCTCTAACAGTGATTGCACTATGGGGACTGTACTGTCACGTAATTTGTGCCTGTACCTGTGTTGGGCCCAACGAGCTGCTGTCTGGAAGGCACTACTGTTAAACGGGAAGCCTGTAGGGGATAGAGTGTTTAGTATTGCCTGGTAGTGTTCATGCAAGATATGCATATTTGCTGACATCCAATTTTTTGTATTATCAGCTACTTTCTGCTTTGTCTCTATGTTGGGGGATGATGGTTTAATAAAGTCTGTGAGTTTAGTGACCTGTTTCATCATCCCCACTGGAAATGTCTGAGTGTTGAGTGCATGTTCAATGATTTGTTTGTGGTGTATGGCTTGTATCAGTTTGAAGTAGGTCTTAGTTGTGTGTTGAGTGGAAGGTGTGTTAGGCATTGTGTGTTGTGCTGTAGTGTGGGTGTTTGTCTCCCCCTCCTGCGGAAGGGTGTTCAAAACAGTGAATCTATTGCTAAGCATATTTAACCCAGCTAATGTTCAGTCACATACAGATAGTGGTTGTTGAATTATGCTTACCACATTCTGTGGGTGATAAAGCCTGGAAAGAGGGGTATTAGCACAGGTGGATGTTACAACCAACTTGACTGTTATACCGTTGAAGTGATAAATTCCTTTAAAGTTTTATTGATTCATTATCCTTTTTGTACCGGCTGGGAGCGACCCAGGTAGCTTATGTTGTCCGTTGTCTTCTTATCTTCTTGATTTCTGGATTGTCTTTTAAAGTTTTCCGTTGTTGGTTCTTCAGTTGTCTTCGGTTGTTAGTTCTTAAGTTGTATCTTGTTTCCTCCCAATAGCTGGATTAAAATTTACCTTTATTATTTAAAAACTTTCAAAAGCAAATTTCAATAAGTTCACTGTATCAAACAAAGGGAAAAGGGAAAAAAAAGGCCTGACGTTTCGCATGTATAATGCTTCTTCAGAGGCTAAGAAGAGCTGTCTTTGAGGAAGGGATATAAATCCTGGTTGGAAGGGGAGAGGGGTGGGTTCTCAACCCATTAAAAGAAGACTATTGGTTCATATAGTCTGATTGGATCTTAAAATAGTGTTTGCTAGTATGCTAGGTTGAGAGGGCATAAGTCAAAAAGGCTTAGGCTGATGTGTCAATGTCTGATTGGTCCTTGGCTGATATTAGCTAGTATGGTAGGTTGAGAGTACAATGGAACCCACTTATATCGGAAAATAGAGGGGCAAATAGGGTAAAACTGTAAATAAAAGGAGAATAAGAGAGAGAAAAAAAGAAAGGGGGGGAGGGGGGAGACATTTAAATCAGTATATATTGTAAGAACAATGATTGTTTCCCTCCATTTGGGTATTGTGAGTTGCCACACCATTGCTATTTTTTTATTTTAAAAAAATGAATATTTTTTGAAATAATCAGAAAATTATACAAATACAAAATAAAAATTATACTACGATAGAATAGAATGTACCTACATAGAAGTATAATCTATCTAGGAAGGGATCATTAAAATGTACTAAAATGCCTACATAATCTACCTGGGTTCTAGTGGGTGTGGTTATGTAAATATATGTAGGTGTTGCATGATGGGTCTATCTATTCGGGGGGGGGGGAACCACGAATGGAATCCATGTCTTTGTCCGTCACTAGCACCAGGAGGGATACCTGTTGAGTTGTTAAAAACAGCAACCACCAACCTGGAAACCAGAAAACTATTTAAAAGAAATAAATCAAATAAAAACAATATCTTGTCAGTTAAAATGTATCCCTACAGAAGCTTGTCAGTAAGTCAGCTTTCTGGAGTACAATATTGTCAATGTTTCCTTTATCATACGTGGATGGTGAGTGTGTGTTTGATCTCTCCAATAGGTGGAACTTGTGTATTGAATATGTATAATCTACAAGATAAAAAAAGTGTGTAAAACTTTGATTTCTGTAGGGTCTAATGCCAAGAATTCACCAAGAGTCTGTCAGTAAAATAAGTGTGGAGGGGGTGGACCGGGGTTGTATAAAATAAAACTGTAATAATAAAAATGGAATTTTTTACTAATTATTCTGCAGAGTACCGGGCAGATAAGTGGGAGCAATGGCACTGGCTAGGTTAGGTTTAACCCTCGTGTTGTCCTCCCAAATGCCTTACGCCTTTTGTCCTCTGGGGTCAAAAATGACCCCGCCTGGTTTGACTGTTTATAAAGCATACAGTATACATTTTCAATCAATTGTGTGTTACATCTTTAGTCTTACTTCTGTTCAACCCATTACTATAATTTTTTTCATTTGTTTTGGAATTTAGAGCCAATAGACCTTGTTTACATAAAAGTATACCCTGTTTTTAAGTAAAAATACAATGAAACTATGAATTATTTTGACCTATTATTATTTTGACTATTTGACTTATCACTGAGTGGTATTTGTAAAAGTTTAGTGAGGATGCTGTTTTTGAATCATTTTATTTTTATTAATGACAGCCCATAATCACACCTTTTGTCCTCTGGGGTCAAAAATGACCCCGCCTGGTTTGACTGTTTATAAAGCATACAGTATACATTTTCAATCAATTCTGTGTTACATCTTTAGTCTTACTTCTGTTCAACCCATTACTATAATTTTTTTCATTTGTTTTGGAATTTAGAGCCAATAGACCTTGTTTACATAAAAGTATACCCTGTTTTTAAGTAAAAATACAATGAAACTATGAATTATTTTGACCTATTATTATTTTGACTATTTGACTTATCACTGAGTGGTATTTGTAAAAGTTTAGTGAGGATGCTGTTTTTGAATCATTTTATTTTTATTAATGACAGCCCATAATCACACCTTTTGTCCTCTGGGGTCAAAAATGACCCCGCCTGGTTTGACTGTTTATAAAGCATACAGTATACATTTACAATCACTTCTCTGTTTCAACTTTTCAGTCAACTTTATTCCAACCTATTACCTGACATATAACACATGTTATAATTCATTTCCAAAACATTTTCAACTTCAAAACCTAACTTTTTAGTCTGAATGAGCCCTCAGTTGCATGCGAGGCAGGTAGTAATGGCGTGATCTTTGCAGATGTATGCATTGCATTTTTGGCACATTTTGGATGTTTTGAAATCACTTCGGCGAGGGCAGAATTTGCACCTACTCCTTTTGGGTAATGGGCGAGGAAGGGCTGGTCGGCATGAGGGAACTGGGAGAGGGGGAGCTGCTGCAGAGGTAGAGCTGGAGGAGACCTGCTGGATCTCCTTAACCAATTTGACAGCGGCTGACGTGCGGGGAATAACCTTGCGTCGCTTGATGTGAGGTATCACCAGTTGTCGCCCAAGCTCCTCCATGAAGAGCCTTCTCTTGTTGTACTTTCCCTGATTCCAGGCTGGCTTGATTTCAGACCATAGGACAAAAGAGTTGTATGCAGACACGTCGAGAATGTTGTAGAAGACAACGAGTGGCCAACGGGCTGTCATTCTTTTGCACGTGTACACACTGGTAACTTTGTCAAGGATATCAACACCACCTTTGTTGTGATTGTAATCTTCAATGATTTTGGGCCTTTTGTCATCCCTGTTGCTCACAGCAGCATCCCGATGCAGAGTGCTCATCAGAAGAACATTTTTCTGTTTTTTGGGGTGATATGACACTAGAGCATGGGTCTCGGTGAAGGCAAACTTCGATGAGAACCGTGCCCGGTCCTTTTTTGACACCAGAGCAGGGGGAAGCTCAGGCTTATTCCTCCGTACTGTTCCCACCATGTACAGCTTTCTTTTCAGCAGCTGCAAGCCAAGAGCATGTGAAGTAAAAAAGTTGTCACAGGTGATTGTTTTCCCCCGGAGACCTTCTGTCATGTCAAGGACAACTCTCATGCCCTGATTTTTTTCTGACTGCGCACCAGCCGGTTTGCCAGTGTATACCTGCATGTTCCATGCATAGCTAGACCTGGCATCGCATGCTACCCATATTTTTATCCCAAATTTCCCTGGTTTACTCGGGATGTACTGTTTGAATGGACAGCGACCTCTGAAGGGGACCAGGCGCTCATCCACAGTCACATCAGTACCTGGATCGTACATCAACGGCAGGAGAGACACCCACTTGTCCCATACATCTCGAATGGGAGCAAGTTTGTCTCGTGCACGGCGATTTTCTCTTGTGGCTTTATCATCAAATCTAATCACTCTTGAGATTTTATGAAACATCTTGAGTGTCATGGTAGCACGGAAAATTGTCCTACCAGACTCGGCATGCCATAAACTAGATGTAGCTTCCTTACTAGATCGGTACACGCCAGCAAGAATCAACACACCCACATATGCCTGCAAATCCATTTGATCCATCTTTCTCCACTTGTTGCCATAAACGCGTTGCCCCTCCTTGTTTGTCATGCTCAGCACTGCGTCTTCAATAGGCTTTGGCAGAAACAGGTCAAAAGTGGACTTTATGTCATCAATCCGAGACCTTGCATATGCAGTTGGACCATGGTGGCTTGTATCTCTCTCTGCTGTCAACATGCGTCGTCGGTCACTGGGAGGGATGGAAGACCAGATCAATGTTTCATCCTTTGACTGGAAATATTCTTCCATCTCAGCTGGGTCCTCTTCCTCAGATTCTACCTCATCTGTTGATTCTTCGTCTTCATCATAATAGATGATGTCCTCCACTTCTGACACTTCTTCCATTTCAACTTCAGATTCTACCTCATCTGTTGATTCTTCATCATAATAGGTGCAGTGCTCCACTTCTGACACTTCTTCCATACCAGCTTCAGATTCTACGTCATCATCACGTTCATCCATTTCCTTATATTCATAATCATCTTCCATTTCTGCAGCAGGAGATGTGGGGGAATCTTCGGAGGAAGAAGTAGCATGCTGTCTGTATGTTGGATCTATCACCTCATCATTATGTTCCTTCTCTTCTGACCCTGAACCCTCTTCATCAGTTGATTCATCCTCATTATGTGCAGCATTGTCCTCCTGGTCATTATTTTCTTTTATTTCAAAAATTATCTTGCAAGCCTCCTGTGCATTATAAAGCTTCTGCCTCCTCATTGTGCTGCCTGTCTCTCTCAGACTAAAATGTGAAATGCCCAAACACCTGTGAGAAAATACTTTTTTTGTTGTTGTTGTTGTCATAACCATTGCTTGACCCCACACATCAAAGAAACATGATCAAAGATGTTTTGACCCCACACATCAAAGAAACATGATCAAAGATGTTTTGACCCCACACATCAAAGAAACATGATCAAATAACTTTTGACCCCACACATCAAAGAAACATGATCAAAGATGTTTTGCCAAGCAGTATGTAAACTTTGTGCTGCGGGGTCTTTTTGACCCCAGAGGACAACAGAAGTTATTACATTTAGTAAAACACCCATAATTCAATCAAATTACTTCAAATTTGTTTGAATCATAAAGAGCATAGTATTAAACAACTACCGTTATTTTCAGACCAATTGATGAATAAAAAACATATTTTGTCGGCAAAAGATTTAATTTGGGGTCAGAATGACCCCAGGACAACAGGAGGGTTAAGAGGGTTTATGTGTATACTGGTTTCAAACCTTTAGGTTGCACGGGCCTATTGCACCTTTGCCCGGTCTCGAGAACTCAAAAGTGTTAATGTTTTTATTTATTCTTTGATATTCATCCCCAGTGGAGCCAAAGTATTAAGTTTTGAAATCCACCTGGATTCGGCCGCTTTTCTCTGGCCTCTGGTCCAGGTGGATTTCATCTCCAGACCGGTAATATAGAGGGAAGTTGTTGGGTGAATCTGAAAATGTTGGACCAGGTGTGTTTGTAATATGTTTTTTCTAATTGTGTAGAGGTGCTGTTTGAGGCGTGTCAGGACTGTGTGACCGGTTTCTCCTATATAAATGTTGTGGCATAGTGTGCATGTTATGGCATAGACAATATTGGTACTATGGATGGTCATGAGTTGTGAAATAGGACTGGAGGTTTGTGCATGTGGATTTTGAATGTGTGAAAGTTGTCTATGATACTGTTGTTCAATGGGTAGTTTGGGAGTAGGTTTATTGGAAAACTTTGCAAAGATTAAGAGATCCCTTAGATTGGGGTTTCTACGGAAAGCTGATATGGGTCTGAATTCCTGAAGTGGGGGGAATGTGCGTTGTGTTTGGGTGAAAGCGAATTTTAGTCTAGAGTGAAGGAGTCTGTTTACGTCGGAGAAGGTGCTGATAATGGGTATAATCTGTGGTTCTGTGTCTGTTGGGGGAATAGGAACAGGGGGTCTGGGAAAGGTCTGAGGGTGGAGGACCGGGATAGGATGGGGGGGATAGGGATACATACCCAGAATCGGGAAAGGGATAGGGATAGGCGTGGGCTGTTCCCCCAGGTCAGGAGTCAGTACCTGGTCAAGAGTTCTCCCGGGAGAGTTATGGAGGTTAAGTTTAAGGTTAAGGTTGAGGTTAGGGTTAGGGTTAGGGTTAGGGTTAGGGTTAAGGTTAGGGTTAAGGTTAGGGTTAAGGTTAAGGTTAAGGTTAGGGTTAGGGTTAGGGTTAAGGTTAGGGTTAAGGTTAGGGTTAGGGTTAAGGTTAGGGATAAGGTTAGGGTTAGGGTTAGGGTTAAGGTTAAGGTTAAGGTTAGGGTTAAGGTTAGGGTTAGGGGTAGGGTTAGGAGGATCAGGCAATCTGTTCTGGGTGAAGCCCGCCAATGTGTTGGCCTTTATATACCTCAGTGATCGCTTTGAATATCCCCTCTTTCTCAGTGCACTAAAAAGAGTCTGTGTGGCTAGATTAAAGTCTTTATGTTGTGTACATAATCTATGAAATCGAATGAGTTGTGATTTTACAATACCAGTGAATGTATGTTTTGGGTGATAACTGGACTTATGAAGTAAGGCATGTGTGTCTGTGTCTTTAAAGTATACTTTTGTTTGTAAAGAGACTATGTGTGTGTCAGTCTCTGGAAAGAATATTGTTGTATCCAGGAAGTTAATTGTATGTGGGTGAATGACATATTTAACAGTTATGGTTGGGTGATGGTTATTGAGTATTTCAATAAACGTTTTGAAATGTACCAGATCATGTTCCCACACTCCGAAGATATCATCCAGGTATCGTCTATAAAACATGGGACGCAATGGGCATTTATCTAAGGCTGTCAACTCCCAGTCCGCCATATAAATATTAGCATAGGCTGGGGCAAACTTTTTGCCCATCGCCGTCCCATGAATCTGTAAGTAGTGTTTATTATTGAATGTGAAATCATTGTTTCTTAATCCAAGCTCTAGAAGCTGTAGGAGGTGTGAGTCTGGTCTATCTGGATCTGGATATCTCCGGAGTGCAGATTTCACTGCTGCTAAACCTGACAAGATATCTATGTTGGTGTAGAGAGAATCTATATCTATAGTGAATAGGTATGCGTTTGCTGGGACTGGAATGTTGTGAAGCGTGTCTATGAAGTGGTATGTGTCCTTCAGATAGCTGGGGTGCCTTTGTGAAATGGGGTTGAGGAAATAGTCAATAAACTCCGCTGCTGGCGAGGACTCGCTCCCACAGTCCGACACAATAGGTCTTCCCTTCGGGACCTCAAAAGGGACTGTCCAGGTATCTGGTGTTTGATGTATCTTAGGGAGGAGATAGAAGAGTCTCTGTCTGGGTAAGTCTGGTCCATCTAGATATTCCTTTTGTCTATATGTAATGTATTTCTTTTTATAAAGATCTAATATTATGTGTCTAATTTTTATTTGTGTCTGGATCTGTGTAGAGGCAGGAATAGGGGTATAGTGTTGTGTGTTAGAGAGTTGGCGGTGAGCTTCAAAGAGGTACTGTTGGTTGTCCATAATAATTATCTTTGAGCCTTTGTCTGCTGGTTTTATAGTTATATGTTTGTGTTTCCTTAATTTAGCTATGGCTTGTCTTTCTTCTACTGTGATATTCTGTTGTGAAGTTATGGTAGCGGTATGGAATTCTCTGATGATGTGGGTATTAGTTTTAATGAGTTTCCTAATGGGTGCTGATATTGTCTGTGATTTTGGTTCCCATCTGGATGGAGCTGTGAACGGTAGGGTTCGGTAATCCGATTTATAATCAAAGTGGTCCAAAAGTTTCAGAGCTCTATGATACCTGTAGATGTCCCTCTGGAGGTCCCCATAGTCAGAATGCAGTGGTGTGGGGATAAAAGTGAGTCCCCTCTCCAGCAGCCGAGTCTCAGAGGGTGATAAGTGAAATGTGGATGAAAGATTAAGGATGTTTGTGTCTTGGTGGAGGGGCTGTGATGTAGGCATACCCTCCCCCACTATTTTAGCTGTTCCATCCAATGTTGGAGTATTTTTGCCCCTGTATCTGCTGTCCAGTGTATATTGTCTTTCTCTGTGTGGAAATCTGAATGGTGGATTTCTAATAGGGGGTTGTAGTGTGTGGCGATGTGGGAGTTGATATATTTCAACATGGTTTGTTGTTTCTCTGACAGGTGGGGAGAGTAGTTAATGATGGGAAAGTAAATGGTTGCATTAGGATACATCGCTGTTGCTTTACTGTGAAGTGATTGTAGTTGTCCTATGGGTGTTTGTTTCTGTGTTTGATCTTTGTTGTTCAGCCCCAGAGACAGCACAACCACCTTGGTGTTAGGATTTGGGGTAGATTTTGCCAATACCCCAGTAATGTGGTGGAACTGTGCTCCAGGATAACTGTCAATTTGGATGTGTTTGTACGGATGGTAGGGTATTCTTTTCAAATTTGAATCTCCAATGATAGCAATCGGTTTGAGAGATTTTATTTTCCAGTCATAGATTTTTCTGTTTGTCATGTCATGTCTAGTTGGCTGGTACAAGAATGGGGGGGTGGCTGGGGATGTTGGGGTAGAGTGTCTGGGTGAAGGCAGAGGGGTGAGTCTCACAGTGGGCTCTGAAGGAACCCTATTTTTTGGAGACAGACTAAGTGGGGTGGGTAAGAGGTATCTGGTGTGTGGAGAGGTTAGTATTGGGGAAGGTTCAGACAGGAAACTATTGGGATTGATTTTCCCTTTGGTTTCTGCCATCATCACAACTTTTTCCACCTTTACTCCTCTTTCCATAGTCACCACCTCAGCAGGGTTTTGGTGTTTAGTTAGTTGAACCTCTGTTGGAACAAGAGTGGAGATGTTAGTGTCTGACCCAGAGAGGTCAGAAATGTTTAGATCAGATTGAATCGCTACATTGCTGATAATTGGTGTTTGGGGTGGTTGTGTGGTCTCCGTGGCCCTAGTCAATGTGGGGGCACTCCTGGAATCAAGTTGGCTGCAGGGTCTGTGTATCACCTGCGCCTGGACTGTGATGGTCTTAGTCTGGGCTATGGTGTGCTTTGTCTTTACCATAATTGACTGGAGAGTGGGAAATTCCTCCTCTCTAAGTTCAAAGTCTACTATAAATTCATCAGGGTCAGGTGGTGGGGAGGTGAACTGAGGATAAGCAAGGGTATCCCTATTAGGAGTTGGGGAAGGTACGGGTGGTATGTTATCTGGAGCCTTAGTCAGTGTCGAAGCTACGGGTATGGTAACAGTGCCCCTTGAGGACCAAGCCAAATCTGGAGAGGATGTTGGTTTGCTCCTAACAGACCTAGGAGCCAAAGTTGGGGCTTTAATTGCTTCAAGTCTCGGAACTGGTCGTGGTACCCTTCCTAAGGAGGATTGAGTCAGCCTGGAGGCCAGAGTGGATGGTAGTGTCCCGGCTAGGACGTGTGGGGAAGACCCTGAAGTTGGTAAGCTGGTCTTGGCTCTGGCTGTGGCTGTGGAACATGGCCATGAGGCTAGAGTAGGTCGTCTGGCCTGTGCTAAAGCTGGATTTGGTTCTAAAGCATTAGTGGATGGTGAGTCCTCTAACAGTGATTGCACTATGGGGACTGTACTGTCACGTAATTTGTGCCTGTACCTGTGTTGGGCCCAACGAGCTGCTGTCTGGAAGGCACTACTGTTAAACGGGAAGCCTGTAGGGGATAGAGTGTTTAGTATTGCCTGGTAGTGTTCATGCAAGATATGCATATTTGCTGACATCCAATTTTTTGTATTATCAGCTACTTTCTGCTTTGTCTCTATGTTGGGGGATGATGGTTTAATAAAGTCTGTGAGTTTAGTGACCTGTTTCATCATCCCCACTGGAAATGTCTGAGTGTTGAGTGCATGTTCAATGATTTGTTTGTGGTGTATGGCTTGTATCAGTTTGAAGTAGGTCTTAGTTGTGTGTTGAGTGGAAGGTGTGTTAGGCATTGTGTGTTGTGCTGTAGTGTGGGTGTTTGTCTCCCCCTCCTGCGGAAGGGTGTTCAAAACAGTGAATCTATTGCTAAGCATATTTAACCCAGCTAATGTTCAGTCACATACAGATAGTGGTTGTTGAATTATGCTTACCACATTCTGTGGGTGATAAAGCCTGGAAAGAGGGGTATTAGCACAGGTGGATGTTACAACCAACTTGACTGTTATACCGTTGAAGTGATAAATTCCTTTAAAGTTTTATTGATTCATTATCCTTTTTGTACCGGCTGGGAGCGACCCAGGTAGCTTATGTTGTCCGTTGTCTTCTTATCTTCTTGATTTCTGGATTGTCTTTTAAAGTTTTCCGTTGTTGGTTCTTCAGTTGTCTTCGGTTGTTAGTTCTTAAGTTGTATCTTGTTTCCTCCCAATAGCTGGATTAAAATTTACCTTTATTATTTAAAAACTTTCAAAAGCAAATTTCAATAAGTTCACTGTATCAAACAAAGGGAAAAGGGAAAAAAAAGGCCTGACGTTTCGCATGTATAATGCTTCTTCAGAGGCTAAGAAGAGCTGTCTTTGAGGAAGGGATATAAATCCTGGTTGGAAGGGGAGAGGGGTGGGTTCTCAACCCATTAAAAGAAGACTATTGGTTCATATAGTCTGATTGGATCTTAAAATAGTGTTTGCTAGTATGCTAGGTTGAGAGGGCATAAGTCAAAAAGGCTTAGGCTGATGTGTCAATGTCTGATTGGTCCTTGGCTGATATTAGCTAGTATGGTAGGTTGAGAGTACAATGGAACCCACTTATATCGGAAAATAGAGGGGCAAATAGGGTAAAACTGTAAATAAAAGGAGAATAAGAGAGAGAAAAAAAGAAAGGGGGGGAGGGGGGAGACATTTAAATCAGTATATATTGTAAGAACAATGATTGTTTCCCTCCATTTGGGTATTGTGAGTTGCCACACCATTGCTATTTTTTTATTTTAAAAAAATGAATATTTTTTGAAATAATCAGAAAATTATACAAATACAAAATAAAAATTATACTACGATAGAATAGAATGTACCTACATAGAAGTATAATCTATCTAGGAAGGGATCATTAAAATGTACTAAAATGCCTACATAATCTACCTGGGTTCTAGTGGGTGTGGTTATGTAAATATATGTAGGTGTTGCATGATGGGTCTATCTATTCGGGGGGGGGGGAACCACGAATGGAATCCATGTCTTTGTCCGTCACTAGCACCAGGAGGGATACCTGTTGAGTTGTTAAAAACAGCAACCACCAACCTGGAAACCAGAAAACTATTTAAAAGAAATAAATCAAATAAAAACAATATCTTGTCAGTTAAAATGTATCCCTACAGAAGCTTGTCAGTAAGTCAGCTTTCTGGAGTACAATATTGTCAATGTTTCCTTTATCATACGTGGATGGTGAGTGTGTGTTTGATCTCTCCAATAGGTGGAACTTGTGTATTGAATATGTATAATCTACAAGATAAAAAAAGTGTGTAAAACTTTGATTTCTGTAGGGTCTAATGCCAAGAATTCACCAAGAGTCTGTCAGTAAAATAAGTGTGGAGGGGGTGGACCGGGGTTGTATAAAATAAAACTGTAATAATAAAAATGGAATTTTTTACTAATTATTCTGCAGAGTACCGGGCAGATAAGTGGGAGCAATGGCACTGGCTAGGTTAGGTTTAACCCTCGTGTTGTCCTCCCAAATGCCTTACGCCTTTTGTCCTCTGGGGTCAAAAATGACCCCGCCTGGTTTGACTGTTTATAAAGCATACAGTATACATTTTCAATCAATTGTGTGTTACATCTTTAGTCTTACTTCTGTTCAACCCATTACTATAATTTTTTTCATTTGTTTTGGAATTTAGAGCCAATAGACCTTGTTTACATAAAAGTATACCCTGTTTTTAAGTAAAAATACAATGAAACTATGAATTATTTTGACCTATTATTATTTTGACTATTTGACTTATCACTGAGTGGTATTTGTAAAAGTTTAGTGAGGATGCTGTTTTTGAATCATTTTATTTTTATTAATGACAGCCCATAATCACACCTTTTGTCCTCTGGGGTCAAAAATGACCCCGCCTGGTTTGACTGTTTATAAAGCATACAGTATACATTTTCAATCAATTCTGTGTTACATCTTTAGTCTTACTTCTGTTCAACCCATTACTATAATTTTTTTCATTTGTTTTGGAATTTAGAGCCAATAGACCTTGTTTACATAAAAGTATACCCTGTTTTTAAGTAAAAATACAATGAAACTATGAATTATTTTGACCTATTATTATTTTGACTATTTGACTTATCACTGAGTGGTATTTGTAAAAGTTTAGTGAGGATGCTGTTTTTGAATCATTTTATTTTTATTAATGACAGCCCATAATCACACCTTTTGTCCTCTGGGGTCAAAAATGACCCCGCCTGGTTTGACTGTTTATAAAGCATACAGTATACATTTACAATCACTTCTCTGTTTCAACTTTTCAGTCAACTTTATTCCAACCTATTACCTGACATATAACACATGTTATAATTCATTTCCAAAACATTTTCAACTTCAAAACCTAACTTTTTAGTCTGAATGAGCCCTCAGTTGCATGCGAGGCAGGTAGTAATGGCGTGATCTTTGCAGATGTATGCATTGCATTTTTGGCACATTTTGGATGTTTTGAAATCACTTCGGCGAGGGCAGAATTTGCACCTACTCCTTTTGGGTAATGGGCGAGGAAGGGCTGGTCGGCATGAGGGAACTGGGAGAGGGGGAGCTGCTGCAGAGGTAGAGCTGGAGGAGACCTGCTGGATCTCCTTAACCAATTTGACAGCGGCTGACGTGCGGGGAATAACCTTGCGTCGCTTGATGTGAGGTATCACCAGTTGTCGCCCAAGCTCCTCCATGAAGAGCCTTCTCTTGTTGTACTTTCCCTGATTCCAGGCTGGCTTGATTTCAGACCATAGGACAAAAGAGTTGTATGCAGACACGTCGAGAATGTTGTAGAAGACAACGAGTGGCCAACGGGCTGTCATTCTTTTGCACGTGTACACACTGGTAACTTTGTCAAGGATATCAACACCACCTTTGTTGTGATTGTAATCTTCAATGATTTTGGGCCTTTTGTCATCCCTGTTGCTCACAGCAGCATCCCGATGCAGAGTGCTCATCAGAAGAACATTTTTCTGTTTTTTGGGGTGATATGACACTAGAGCATGGGTCTCGGTGAAGGCAAACTTCGATGAGAACCGTGCCCGGTCCTTTTTTGACACCAGAGCAGGGGGAAGCTCAGGCTTATTCCTCCGTACTGTTCCCACCATGTACAGCTTTCTTTTCAGCAGCTGCAAGCCAAGAGCATGTGAAGTAAAAAAGTTGTCACAGGTGATTGTTTTCCCCCGGAGACCTTCTGTCATGTCAAGGACAACTCTCATGCCCTGATTTTTTTCTGACTGCGCACCAGCCGGTTTGCCAGTGTATACCTGCATGTTCCATGCATAGCTAGACCTGGCATCGCATGCTACCCATATTTTTATCCCAAATTTCCCTGGTTTACTCGGGATGTACTGTTTGAATGGACAGCGACCTCTGAAGGGGACCAGGCGCTCATCCACAGTCACATCAGTACCTGGATCGTACATCAACGGCAGGAGAGACACCCACTTGTCCCATACATCTCGAATGGGAGCAAGTTTGTCTCGTGCACGGCGATTTTCTCTTGTGGCTTTATCATCAAATCTAATCACTCTTGAGATTTTATGAAACATCTTGAGTGTCATGGTAGCACGGAAAATTGTCCTACCAGACTCGGCATGCCATAAACTAGATGTAGCTTCCTTACTAGATCGGTACACGCCAGCAAGAATCAACACACCCACATATGCCTGCAAATCCATTTGATCCATCTTTCTCCACTTGTTGCCATAAACGCGTTGCCCCTCCTTGTTTGTCATGCTCAGCACTGCGTCTTCAATAGGCTTTGGCAGAAACAGGTCAAAAGTGGACTTTATGTCATCAATCCGAGACCTTGCATATGCAGTTGGACCATGGTGGCTTGTATCTCTCTCTGCTGTCAACATGCGTCGTCGGTCACTGGGAGGGATGGAAGACCAGATCAATGTTTCATCCTTTGACTGGAAATATTCTTCCATCTCAGCTGGGTCCTCTTCCTCAGATTCTACCTCATCTGTTGATTCTTCGTCTTCATCATAATAGATGATGTCCTCCACTTCTGACACTTCTTCCATTTCAACTTCAGATTCTACCTCATCTGTTGATTCTTCATCATAATAGGTGCAGTGCTCCACTTCTGACACTTCTTCCATACCAGCTTCAGATTCTACGTCATCATCACGTTCATCCATTTCCTTATATTCATAATCATCTTCCATTTCTGCAGCAGGAGATGTGGGGGAATCTTCGGAGGAAGAAGTAGCATGCTGTCTGTATGTTGGATCTATCACCTCATCATTATGTTCCTTCTCTTCTGACCCTGAACCCTCTTCATCAGTTGATTCATCCTCATTATGTGCAGCATTGTCCTCCTGGTCATTATTTTCTTTTATTTCAAAAATTATCTTGCAAGCCTCCTGTGCATTATAAAGCTTCTGCCTCCTCATTGTGCTGCCTGTCTCTCTCAGACTAAAATGTGAAATGCCCAAACACCTGTGAGAAAATACTTTTTTTGTTGTTGTTGTTGTCATAACCATTGCTTGACCCCACACATCAAAGAAACATGATCAAAGATGTTTTGACCCCACACATCAAAGAAACATGATCAAAGATGTTTTGACCCCACACATCAAAGAAACATGATCAAATAACTTTTGACCCCACACATCAAAGAAACATGATCAAAGATGTTTTGCCAAGCAGTATGTAAACTTTGTGCTGCGGGGTCTTTTTGACCCCAGAGGACAACAGAAGTTATTACATTTAGTAAAACACCCATAATTCAATCAAATTACTTCAAATTTGTTTGAATCATAAAGAGCATAGTATTAAACAACTACCGTTATTTTCAGACCAATTGATGAATAAAAAACATATTTTGTCGGCAAAAGATTTAATTTGGGGTCAGAATGACCCCAGGACAACAGGAGGGTTAAGAGGGTTTATGTGTATACTGGTTTCAAACCTTTAGGTTGCACGGGCCTATTGCACCTTTGCCCGGTCTCGAGAACTCAAAAGTGTTAATGTTTTTATTTATTCTTTGATATTCATCCCCAGTGGAGCCAAAGTATTAAGTTTTGAAATCCACCTGGATTCGGCCGCTTTTCTCTGGCCTCTGGTCCAGGTGGATTTCATCTCCAGACCGGTAATATAGAGGGAAGTTGTTGGGTGAATCTGAAAATGTTGGACCAGGTGTGTTTGTAATATGTTTTTTCTAATTGTGTAGAGGTGCTGTTTGAGGCGTGTCAGGACTGTGTGACCGGTTTCTCCTATATAAATGTTGTGGCATAGTGTGCATGTTATGGCATAGACAATATTGGTACTATGGATGGTCATGAGTTGTGAAATAGGACTGGAGGTTTGTGCATGTGGATTTTGAATGTGTGAAAGTTGTCTATGATACTGTTGTTCAATGGGTAGTTTGGGAGTAGGTTTATTGGAAAACTTTGCAAAGATTAAGAGATCCCTTAGATTGGGGTTTCTACGGAAAGCTGATATGGGTCTGAATTCCTGAAGTGGGGGGAATGTGCGTTGTGTTTGGGTGAAAGCGAATTTTAGTCTAGAGTGAAGGAGTCTGTTTACGTCGGAGAAGGTGCTGATAATGGGTATAATCTGTGGTTCTGTGTCTGTTGGGGGAATAGGAACAGGGGGTCTGGGAAAGGTCTGAGGGTGGAGGACCGGGATAGGATGGGGGGGATAGGGATACATACCCAGAATCGGGAAAGGGATAGGGATAGGCGTGGGCTGTTCCCCCAGGTCAGGAGTCAGTACCTGGTCAAGAGTTCTCCCGGGAGAGTTATGGAGGTTAAGTTTAAGGTTAAGGTTGAGGTTAGGGTTAGGGTTAGGGTTAGGGTTAGGGTTAAGGTTAGGGTTAAGGTTAGGGTTAAGGTTAAGGTTAAGGTTAGGGTTAGGGTTAGGGTTAAGGTTAGGGTTAAGGTTAGGGTTAGGGTTAAGGTTAGGGATAAGGTTAGGGTTAGGGTTAGGGTTAAGGTTAAGGTTAAGGTTAGGGTTAAGGTTAGGGTTAGGGGTAGGGTTAGGAGGATCAGGCAATCTGTTCTGGGTGAAGCCCGCCAATGTGTTGGCCTTTATATACCTCAGTGATCGCTTTGAATATCCCCTCTTTCTCAGTGCACTAAAAAGAGTCTGTGTGGCTAGATTAAAGTCTTTATGTTGTGTACATAATCTATGAAATCGAATGAGTTGTGATTTTACAATACCAGTGAATGTATGTTTTGGGTGATAACTGGACTTATGAAGTAAGGCATGTGTGTCTGTGTCTTTAAAGTATACTTTTGTTTGTAAAGAGACTATGTGTGTGTCAGTCTCTGGAAAGAATATTGTTGTATCCAGGAAGTTAATTGTATGTGGGTGAATGACATATTTAACAGTTATGGTTGGGTGATGGTTATTGAGTATTTCAATAAACGTTTTGAAATGTACCAGATCATGTTCCCACACTCCGAAGATATCATCCAGGTATCGTCTATAAAACATGGGACGCAATGGGCATTTATCTAAGGCTGTCAACTCCCAGTCCGCCATATAAATATTAGCATAGGCTGGGGCAAACTTTTTGCCCATCGCCGTCCCATGAATCTGTAAGTAGTGTTTATTATTGAATGTGAAATCATTGTTTCTTAATCCAAGCTCTAGAAGCTGTAGGAGGTGTGAGTCTGGTCTATCTGGATCTGGATATCTCCGGAGTGCAGATTTCACTGCTGCTAAACCTGACAAGATATCTATGTTGGTGTAGAGAGAATCTATATCTATAGTGAATAGGTATGCGTTTGCTGGGACTGGAATGTTGTGAAGCGTGTCTATGAAGTGGTATGTGTCCTTCAGATAGCTGGGGTGCCTTTGTGAAATGGGGTTGAGGAAATAGTCAATAAACTCCGCTGCTGGCGAGGACTCGCTCCCACAGTCCGACACAATAGGTCTTCCCTTCGGGACCTCAAAAGGGACTGTCCAGGTATCTGGTGTTTGATGTATCTTAGGGAGGAGATAGAAGAGTCTCTGTCTGGGTAAGTCTGGTCCATCTAGATATTCCTTTTGTCTATATGTAATGTATTTCTTTTTATAAAGATCTAATATTATGTGTCTAATTTTTATTTGTGTCTGGATCTGTGTAGAGGCAGGAATAGGGGTATAGTGTTGTGTGTTAGAGAGTTGGCGGTGAGCTTCAAAGAGGTACTGTTGGTTGTCCATAATAATTATCTTTGAGCCTTTGTCTGCTGGTTTTATAGTTATATGTTTGTGTTTCCTTAATTTAGCTATGGCTTGTCTTTCTTCTACTGTGATATTCTGTTGTGAAGTTATGGTAGCGGTATGGAATTCTCTGATGATGTGGGTATTAGTTTTAATGAGTTTCCTAATGGGTGCTGATATTGTCTGTGATTTTGGTTCCCATCTGGATGGAGCTGTGAACGGTAGGGTTCGGTAATCCGATTTATAATCAAAGTGGTCCAAAAGTTTCAGAGCTCTATGATACCTGTAGATGTCCCTCTGGAGGTCCCCATAGTCAGAATGCAGTGGTGTGGGGATAAAAGTGAGTCCCCTCTCCAGCAGCCGAGTCTCAGAGGGTGATAAGTGAAATGTGGATGAAAGATTAAGGATGTTTGTGTCTTGGTGGAGGGGCTGTGATGTAGGCATACCCTCCCCCACTATTTTAGCTGTTCCATCCAATGTTGGAGTATTTTTGCCCCTGTATCTGCTGTCCAGTGTATATTGTCTTTCTCTGTGTGGAAATCTGAATGGTGGATTTCTAATAGGGGGTTGTAGTGTGTGGCGATGTGGGAGTTGATATATTTCAACATGGTTTGTTGTTTCTCTGACAGGTGGGGAGAGTAGTTAATGATGGGAAAGTAAATGGTTGCATTAGGATACATCGCTGTTGCTTTACTGTGAAGTGATTGTAGTTGTCCTATGGGTGTTTGTTTCTGTGTTTGATCTTTGTTGTTCAGCCCCAGAGACAGCACAACCACCTTGGTGTTAGGATTTGGGGTAGATTTTGCCAATACCCCAGTAATGTGGTGGAACTGTGCTCCAGGATAACTGTCAATTTGGATGTGTTTGTACGGATGGTAGGGTATTCTTTTCAAATTTGAATCTCCAATGATAGCAATCGGTTTGAGAGATTTTATTTTCCAGTCATAGATTTTTCTGTTTGTCATGTCATGTCTAGTTGGCTGGTACAAGAATGGGGGGGTGGCTGGGGATGTTGGGGTAGAGTGTCTGGGTGAAGGCAGAGGGGTGAGTCTCACAGTGGGCTCTGAAGGAACCCTATTTTTTGGAGACAGACTAAGTGGGGTGGGTAAGAGGTATCTGGTGTGTGGAGAGGTTAGTATTGGGGAAGGTTCAGACAGGAAACTATTGGGATTGATTTTCCCTTTGGTTTCTGCCATCATCACAACTTTTTCCACCTTTACTCCTCTTTCCATAGTCACCACCTCAGCAGGGTTTTGGTGTTTAGTTAGTTGAACCTCTGTTGGAACAAGAGTGGAGATGTTAGTGTCTGACCCAGAGAGGTCAGAAATGTTTAGATCAGATTGAATCGCTACATTGCTGATAATTGGTGTTTGGGGTGGTTGTGTGGTCTCCGTGGCCCTAGTCAATGTGGGGGCACTCCTGGAATCAAGTTGGCTGCAGGGTCTGTGTATCACCTGCGCCTGGACTGTGATGGTCTTAGTCTGGGCTATGGTGTGCTTTGTCTTTACCATAATTGACTGGAGAGTGGGAAATTCCTCCTCTCTAAGTTCAAAGTCTACTATAAATTCATCAGGGTCAGGTGGTGGGGAGGTGAACTGAGGATAAGCAAGGGTATCCCTATTAGGAGTTGGGGAAGGTACGGGTGGTATGTTATCTGGAGCCTTAGTCAGTGTCGAAGCTACGGGTATGGTAACAGTGCCCCTTGAGGACCAAGCCAAATCTGGAGAGGATGTTGGTTTGCTCCTAACAGACCTAGGAGCCAAAGTTGGGGCTTTAATTGCTTCAAGTCTCGGAACTGGTCGTGGTACCCTTCCTAAGGAGGATTGAGTCAGCCTGGAGGCCAGAGTGGATGGTAGTGTCCCGGCTAGGACGTGTGGGGAAGACCCTGAAGTTGGTAAGCTGGTCTTGGCTCTGGCTGTGGCTGTGGAACATGGCCATGAGGCTAGAGTAGGTCGTCTGGCCTGTGCTAAAGCTGGATTTGGTTCTAAAGCATTAGTGGATGGTGAGTCCTCTAACAGTGATTGCACTATGGGGACTGTACTGTCACGTAATTTGTGCCTGTACCTGTGTTGGGCCCAACGAGCTGCTGTCTGGAAGGCACTACTGTTAAACGGGAAGCCTGTAGGGGATAGAGTGTTTAGTATTGCCTGGTAGTGTTCATGCAAGATATGCATATTTGCTGACATCCAATTTTTTGTATTATCAGCTACTTTCTGCTTTGTCTCTATGTTGGGGGATGATGGTTTAATAAAGTCTGTGAGTTTAGTGACCTGTTTCATCATCCCCACTGGAAATGTCTGAGTGTTGAGTGCATGTTCAATGATTTGTTTGTGGTGTATGGCTTGTATCAGTTTGAAGTAGGTCTTAGTTGTGTGTTGAGTGGAAGGTGTGTTAGGCATTGTGTGTTGTGCTGTAGTGTGGGTGTTTGTCTCCCCCTCCTGCGGAAGGGTGTTCAAAACAGTGAATCTATTGCTAAGCATATTTAACCCAGCTAATGTTCAGTCACATACAGATAGTGGTTGTTGAATTATGCTTACCACATTCTGTGGGTGATAAAGCCTGGAAAGAGGGGTATTAGCACAGGTGGATGTTACAACCAACTTGACTGTTATACCGTTGAAGTGATAAATTCCTTTAAAGTTTTATTGATTCATTATCCTTTTTGTACCGGCTGGGAGCGACCCAGGTAGCTTATGTTGTCCGTTGTCTTCTTATCTTCTTGATTTCTGGATTGTCTTTTAAAGTTTTCCGTTGTTGGTTCTTCAGTTGTCTTCGGTTGTTAGTTCTTAAGTTGTATCTTGTTTCCTCCCAATAGCTGGATTAAAATTTACCTTTATTATTTAAAAACTTTCAAAAGCAAATTTCAATAAGTTCACTGTATCAAACAAAGGGAAAAGGGAAAAAAAAGGCCTGACGTTTCGCATGTATAATGCTTCTTCAGAGGCTAAGAAGAGCTGTCTTTGAGGAAGGGATATAAATCCTGGTTGGAAGGGGAGAGGGGTGGGTTCTCAACCCATTAAAAGAAGACTATTGGTTCATATAGTCTGATTGGATCTTAAAATAGTGTTTGCTAGTATGCTAGGTTGAGAGGGCATAAGTCAAAAAGGCTTAGGCTGATGTGTCAATGTCTGATTGGTCCTTGGCTGATATTAGCTAGTATGGTAGGTTGAGAGTACAATGGAACCCACTTATATCGGAAAATAGAGGGGCAAATAGGGTAAAACTGTAAATAAAAGGAGAATAAGAGAGAGAAAAAAAGAAAGGGGGGGAGGGGGGAGACATTTAAATCAGTATATATTGTAAGAACAATGATTGTTTCCCTCCATTTGGGTATTGTGAGTTGCCACACCATTGCTATTTTTTTATTTTAAAAAAATGAATATTTTTTGAAATAATCAGAAAATTATACAAATACAAAATAAAAATTATACTACGATAGAATAGAATGTACCTACATAGAAGTATAATCTATCTAGGAAGGGATCATTAAAATGTACTAAAATGCCTACATAATCTACCTGGGTTCTAGTGGGTGTGGTTATGTAAATATATGTAGGTGTTGCATGATGGGTCTATCTATTCGGGGGGGGGGGAACCACGAATGGAATCCATGTCTTTGTCCGTCACTAGCACCAGGAGGGATACCTGTTGAGTTGTTAAAAACAGCAACCACCAACCTGGAAACCAGAAAACTATTTAAAAGAAATAAATCAAATAAAAACAATATCTTGTCAGTTAAAATGTATCCCTACAGAAGCTTGTCAGTAAGTCAGCTTTCTGGAGTACAATATTGTCAATGTTTCCTTTATCATACGTGGATGGTGAGTGTGTGTTTGATCTCTCCAATAGGTGGAACTTGTGTATTGAATATGTATAATCTACAAGATAAAAAAAGTGTGTAAAACTTTGATTTCTGTAGGGTCTAATGCCAAGAATTCACCAAGAGTCTGTCAGTAAAATAAGTGTGGAGGGGGTGGACCGGGGTTGTATAAAATAAAACTGTAATAATAAAAATGGAATTTTTTACTAATTATTCTGCAGAGTACCGGGCAGATAAGTGGGAGCAATGGCACTGGCTAGGTTAGGTTTAACCCTCGTGTTGTCCTCCCAAATGCCTTACGCCTTTTGTCCTCTGGGGTCAAAAATGACCCCGCCTGGTTTGACTGTTTATAAAGCATACAGTATACATTTTCAATCAATTGTGTGTTACATCTTTAGTCTTACTTCTGTTCAACCCATTACTATAATTTTTTTCATTTGTTTTGGAATTTAGAGCCAATAGACCTTGTTTACATAAAAGTATACCCTGTTTTTAAGTAAAAATACAATGAAACTATGAATTATTTTGACCTATTATTATTTTGACTATTTGACTTATCACTGAGTGGTATTTGTAAAAGTTTAGTGAGGATGCTGTTTTTGAATCATTTTATTTTTATTAATGACAGCCCATAATCACACCTTTTGTCCTCTGGGGTCAAAAATGACCCCGCCTGGTTTGACTGTTTATAAAGCATACAGTATACATTTTCAATCAATTCTGTGTTACATCTTTAGTCTTACTTCTGTTCAACCCATTACTATAATTTTTTTCATTTGTTTTGGAATTTAGAGCCAATAGACCTTGTTTACATAAAAGTATACCCTGTTTTTAAGTAAAAATACAATGAAACTATGAATTATTTTGACCTATTATTATTTTGACTATTTGACTTATCACTGAGTGGTATTTGTAAAAGTTTAGTGAGGATGCTGTTTTTGAATCATTTTATTTTTATTAATGACAGCCCATAATCACACCTTTTGTCCTCTGGGGTCAAAAATGACCCCGCCTGGTTTGACTGTTTATAAAGCATACAGTATACATTTACAATCACTTCTCTGTTTCAACTTTTCAGTCAACTTTATTCCAACCTATTACCTGACATATAACACATGTTATAATTCATTTCCAAAACATTTTCAACTTCAAAACCTAACTTTTTAGTCTGAATGAGCCCTCAGTTGCATGCGAGGCAGGTAGTAATGGCGTGATCTTTGCAGATGTATGCATTGCATTTTTGGCACATTTTGGATGTTTTGAAATCACTTCGGCGAGGGCAGAATTTGCACCTACTCCTTTTGGGTAATGGGCGAGGAAGGGCTGGTCGGCATGAGGGAACTGGGAGAGGGGGAGCTGCTGCAGAGGTAGAGCTGGAGGAGACCTGCTGGATCTCCTTAACCAATTTGACAGCGGCTGACGTGCGGGGAATAACCTTGCGTCGCTTGATGTGAGGTATCACCAGTTGTCGCCCAAGCTCCTCCATGAAGAGCCTTCTCTTGTTGTACTTTCCCTGATTCCAGGCTGGCTTGATTTCAGACCATAGGACAAAAGAGTTGTATGCAGACACGTCGAGAATGTTGTAGAAGACAACGAGTGGCCAACGGGCTGTCATTCTTTTGCACGTGTACACACTGGTAACTTTGTCAAGGATATCAACACCACCTTTGTTGTGATTGTAATCTTCAATGATTTTGGGCCTTTTGTCATCCCTGTTGCTCACAGCAGCATCCCGATGCAGAGTGCTCATCAGAAGAACATTTTTCTGTTTTTTGGGGTGATATGACACTAGAGCATGGGTCTCGGTGAAGGCAAACTTCGATGAGAACCGTGCCCGGTCCTTTTTTGACACCAGAGCAGGGGGAAGCTCAGGCTTATTCCTCCGTACTGTTCCCACCATGTACAGCTTTCTTTTCAGCAGCTGCAAGCCAAGAGCATGTGAAGTAAAAAAGTTGTCACAGGTGATTGTTTTCCCCCGGAGACCTTCTGTCATGTCAAGGACAACTCTCATGCCCTGATTTTTTTCTGACTGCGCACCAGCCGGTTTGCCAGTGTATACCTGCATGTTCCATGCATAGCTAGACCTGGCATCGCATGCTACCCATATTTTTATCCCAAATTTCCCTGGTTTACTCGGGATGTACTGTTTGAATGGACAGCGACCTCTGAAGGGGACCAGGCGCTCATCCACAGTCACATCAGTACCTGGATCGTACATCAACGGCAGGAGAGACACCCACTTGTCCCATACATCTCGAATGGGAGCAAGTTTGTCTCGTGCACGGCGATTTTCTCTTGTGGCTTTATCATCAAATCTAATCACTCTTGAGATTTTATGAAACATCTTGAGTGTCATGGTAGCACGGAAAATTGTCCTACCAGACTCGGCATGCCATAAACTAGATGTAGCTTCCTTACTAGATCGGTACACGCCAGCAAGAATCAACACACCCACATATGCCTGCAAATCCATTTGATCCATCTTTCTCCACTTGTTGCCATAAACGCGT
Organism: Coregonus lavaretus; assembly: GCF_964263955.1. Taxonomy (NCBI): domain Eukaryota; kingdom Metazoa; phylum Chordata; class Actinopteri; order Salmoniformes; family Salmonidae; genus Coregonus; species Coregonus lavaretus. The sequence goes on from NW_028164230.1 coordinate 358,477, forward strand.
TGCCCCTCCTTGTTTGTCATGCTCAGCACTGCGTCTTCAATAGGCTTTGGCAGAAACAGGTCAAAAGTGGACTTTATGTCATCAATCCGAGACCTTGCATATGCAGTTGGACCATGGTGGCTTGTATCTCTCTCTGCTGTCAACATGCGTCGTCGGTCACTGGGAGGGATGGAAGACCAGATCAATGTTTCATCCTTTGACTGGAAATATTCTTCCATCTCAGCTGGGTCCTCTTCCTCAGATTCTACCTCATCTGTTGATTCTTCGTCTTCATCATAATAGATGATGTCCTCCACTTCTGACACTTCTTCCATTTCAACTTCAGATTCTACCTCATCTGTTGATTCTTCATCATAATAGGTGCAGTGCTCCACTTCTGACACTTCTTCCATACCAGCTTCAGATTCTACGTCATCATCACGTTCATCCATTTCCTTATATTCATAATCATCTTCCATTTCTGCAGCAGGAGATGTGGGGGAATCTTCGGAGGAAGAAGTAGCATGCTGTCTGTATGTTGGATCTATCACCTCATCATTATGTTCCTTCTCTTCTGACCCTGAACCCTCTTCATCAGTTGATTCATCCTCATTATGTGCAGCATTGTCCTCCTGGTCATTATTTTCTTTTATTTCAAAAATTATCTTGCAAGCCTCCTGTGCATTATAAAGCTTCTGCCTCCTCATTGTGCTGCCTGTCTCTCTCAGACTAAAATGTGAAATGCCCAAACACCTGTGAGAAAATACTTTTTTTGTTGTTGTTGTTGTCATAACCATTGCTTGACCCCACACATCAAAGAAACATGATCAAAGATGTTTTGACCCCACACATCAAAGAAACATGATCAAAGATGTTTTGACCCCACACATCAAAGAAACATGATCAAATAACTTTTGACCCCACACATCAAAGAAACATGATCAAAGATGTTTTGCCAAGCAGTATGTAAACTTTGTGCTGCGGGGTCTTTTTGACCCCAGAGGACAACAGAAGTTATTACATTTAGTAAAACACCCATAATTCAATCAAATTACTTCAAATTTGTTTGAATCATAAAGAGCATAGTATTAAACAACTACCGTTATTTTCAGACCAATTGATGAATAAAAAACATATTTTGTCGGCAAAAGATTTAATTTGGGGTCAGAATGACCCCAGGACAACAGGAGGGTTAAGAGGGTTTATGTGTATACTGGTTTCAAACCTTTAGGTTGCACGGGCCTATTGCACCTTTGCCCGGTCTCGAGAACTCAAAAGTGTTAATGTTTTTATTTATTCTTTGATATTCATCCCCAGTGGAGCCAAAGTATTAAGTTTTGAAATCCACCTGGATTCGGCCGCTTTTCTCTGGCCTCTGGTCCAGGTGGATTTCATCTCCAGACCGGTAATATAGAGGGAAGTTGTTGGGTGAATCTGAAAATGTTGGACCAGGTGTGTTTGTAATATGTTTTTTCTAATTGTGTAGAGGTGCTGTTTGAGGCGTGTCAGGACTGTGTGACCGGTTTCTCCTATATAAATGTTGTGGCATAGTGTGCATGTTATGGCATAGACAATATTGGTACTATGGATGGTCATGAGTTGTGAAATAGGACTGGAGGTTTGTGCATGTGGATTTTGAATGTGTGAAAGTTGTCTATGATACTGTTGTTCAATGGGTAGTTTGGGAGTAGGTTTATTGGAAAACTTTGCAAAGATTAAGAGATCCCTTAGATTGGGGTTTCTACGGAAAGCTGATATGGGTCTGAATTCCTGAAGTGGGGGGAATGTGCGTTGTGTTTGGGTGAAAGCGAATTTTAGTCTAGAGTGAAGGAGTCTGTTTACGTCGGAGAAGGTGCTGATAATGGGTATAATCTGTGGTTCTGTGTCTGTTGGGGGAATAGGAACAGGGGGTCTGGGAAAGGTCTGAGGGTGGAGGACCGGGATAGGATGGGGGGGATAGGGATACATACCCAGAATCGGGAAAGGGATAGGGATAGGCGTGGGCTGTTCCCCCAGGTCAGGAGTCAGTACCTGGTCAAGAGTTCTCCCGGGAGAGTTATGGAGGTTAAGTTTAAGGTTAAGGTTGAGGTTAGGGTTAGGGTTAGGGTTAGGGTTAGGGTTAAGGTTAGGGTTAAGGTTAGGGTTAAGGTTAAGGTTAAGGTTAGGGTTAGGGTTAGGGTTAAGGTTAGGGTTAAGGTTAGGGTTAGGGTTAAGGTTAGGGATAAGGTTAGGGTTAGGGTTAGGGTTAAGGTTAAGGTTAAGGTTAGGGTTAAGGTTAGGGTTAGGGGTAGGGTTAGGAGGATCAGGCAATCTGTTCTGGGTGAAGCCCGCCAATGTGTTGGCCTTTATATACCTCAGTGATCGCTTTGAATATCCCCTCTTTCTCAGTGCACTAAAAAGAGTCTGTGTGGCTAGATTAAAGTCTTTATGTTGTGTACATAATCTATGAAATCGAATGAGTTGTGATTTTACAATACCAGTGAATGTATGTTTTGGGTGATAACTGGACTTATGAAGTAAGGCATGTGTGTCTGTGTCTTTAAAGTATACTTTTGTTTGTAAAGAGACTATGTGTGTGTCAGTCTCTGGAAAGAATATTGTTGTATCCAGGAAGTTAATTGTATGTGGGTGAATGACATATTTAACAGTTATGGTTGGGTGATGGTTATTGAGTATTTCAATAAACGTTTTGAAATGTACCAGATCATGTTCCCACACTCCGAAGATATCATCCAGGTATCGTCTATAAAACATGGGACGCAATGGGCATTTATCTAAGGCTGTCAACTCCCAGTCCGCCATATAAATATTAGCATAGGCTGGGGCAAACTTTTTGCCCATCGCCGTCCCATGAATCTGTAAGTAGTGTTTATTATTGAATGTGAAATCATTGTTTCTTAATCCAAGCTCTAGAAGCTGTAGGAGGTGTGAGTCTGGTCTATCTGGATCTGGATATCTCCGGAGTGCAGATTTCACTGCTGCTAAACCTGACAAGATATCTATGTTGGTGTAGAGAGAATCTATATCTATAGTGAATAGGTATGCGTTTGCTGGGACTGGAATGTTGTGAAGCGTGTCTATGAAGTGGTATGTGTCCTTCAGATAGCTGGGGTGCCTTTGTGAAATGGGGTTGAGGAAATAGTCAATAAACTCCGCTGCTGGCGAGGACTCGCTCCCACAGTCCGACACAATAGGTCTTCCCTTCGGGACCTCAAAAGGGACTGTCCAGGTATCTGGTGTTTGATGTATCTTAGGGAGGAGATAGAAGAGTCTCTGTCTGGGTAAGTCTGGTCCATCTAGATATTCCTTTTGTCTATATGTAATGTATTTCTTTTTATAAAGATCTAATATTATGTGTCTAATTTTTATTTGTGTCTGGATCTGTGTAGAGGCAGGAATAGGGGTATAGTGTTGTGTGTTAGAGAGTTGGCGGTGAGCTTCAAAGAGGTACTGTTGGTTGTCCATAATAATTATCTTTGAGCCTTTGTCTGCTGGTTTTATAGTTATATGTTTGTGTTTCCTTAATTTAGCTATGGCTTGTCTTTCTTCTACTGTGATATTCTGTTGTGAAGTTATGGTAGCGGTATGGAATTCTCTGATGATGTGGGTATTAGTTTTAATGAGTTTCCTAATGGGTGCTGATATTGTCTGTGATTTTGGTTCCCATCTGGATGGAGCTGTGAACGGTAGGGTTCGGTAATCCGATTTATAATCAAAGTGGTCCAAAAGTTTCAGAGCTCTATGATACCTGTAGATGTCCCTCTGGAGGTCCCCATAGTCAGAATGCAGTGGTGTGGGGATAAAAGTGAGTCCCCTCTCCAGCAGCCGAGTCTCAGAGGGTGATAAGTGAAATGTGGATGAAAGATTAAGGATGTTTGTGTCTTGGTGGAGGGGCTGTGATGTAGGCATACCCTCCCCCACTATTTTAGCTGTTCCATCCAATGTTGGAGTATTTTTGCCCCTGTATCTGCTGTCCAGTGTATATTGTCTTTCTCTGTGTGGAAATCTGAATGGTGGATTTCTAATAGGGGGTTGTAGTGTGTGGCGATGTGGGAGTTGATATATTTCAACATGGTTTGTTGTTTCTCTGACAGGTGGGGAGAGTAGTTAATGATGGGAAAGTAAATGGTTGCATTAGGATACATCGCTGTTGCTTTACTGTGAAGTGATTGTAGTTGTCCTATGGGTGTTTGTTTCTGTGTTTGATCTTTGTTGTTCAGCCCCAGAGACAGCACAACCACCTTGGTGTTAGGATTTGGGGTAGATTTTGCCAATACCCCAGTAATGTGGTGGAACTGTGCTCCAGGATAACTGTCAATTTGGATGTGTTTGTACGGATGGTAGGGTATTCTTTTCAAATTTGAATCTCCAATGATAGCAATCGGTTTGAGAGATTTTATTTTCCAGTCATAGATTTTTCTGTTTGTCATGTCATGTCTAGTTGGCTGGTACAAGAATGGGGGGGTGGCTGGGGATGTTGGGGTAGAGTGTCTGGGTGAAGGCAGAGGGGTGAGTCTCACAGTGGGCTCTGAAGGAACCCTATTTTTTGGAGACAGACTAAGTGGGGTGGGTAAGAGGTATCTGGTGTGTGGAGAGGTTAGTATTGGGGAAGGTTCAGACAGGAAACTATTGGGATTGATTTTCCCTTTGGTTTCTGCCATCATCACAACTTTTTCCACCTTTACTCCTCTTTCCATAGTCACCACCTCAGCAGGGTTTTGGTGTTTAGTTAGTTGAACCTCTGTTGGAACAAGAGTGGAGATGTTAGTGTCTGACCCAGAGAGGTCAGAAATGTTTAGATCAGATTGAATCGCTACATTGCTGATAATTGGTGTTTGGGGTGGTTGTGTGGTCTCCGTGGCCCTAGTCAATGTGGGGGCACTCCTGGAATCAAGTTGGCTGCAGGGTCTGTGTATCACCTGCGCCTGGACTGTGATGGTCTTAGTCTGGGCTATGGTGTGCTTTGTCTTTACCATAATTGACTGGAGAGTGGGAAATTCCTCCTCTCTAAGTTCAAAGTCTACTATAAATTCATCAGGGTCAGGTGGTGGGGAGGTGAACTGAGGATAAGCAAGGGTATCCCTATTAGGAGTTGGGGAAGGTACGGGTGGTATGTTATCTGGAGCCTTAGTCAGTGTCGAAGCTACGGGTATGGTAACAGTGCCCCTTGAGGACCAAGCCAAATCTGGAGAGGATGTTGGTTTGCTCCTAACAGACCTAGGAGCCAAAGTTGGGGCTTTAATTGCTTCAAGTCTCGGAACTGGTCGTGGTACCCTTCCTAAGGAGGATTGAGTCAGCCTGGAGGCCAGAGTGGATGGTAGTGTCCCGGCTAGGACGTGTGGGGAAGACCCTGAAGTTGGTAAGCTGGTCTTGGCTCTGGCTGTGGCTGTGGAACATGGCCATGAGGCTAGAGTAGGTCGTCTGGCCTGTGCTAAAGCTGGATTTGGTTCTAAAGCATTAGTGGATGGTGAGTCCTCTAACAGTGATTGCACTATGGGGACTGTACTGTCACGTAATTTGTGCCTGTACCTGTGTTGGGCCCAACGAGCTGCTGTCTGGAAGGCACTACTGTTAAACGGGAAGCCTGTAGGGGATAGAGTGTTTAGTATTGCCTGGTAGTGTTCATGCAAGATATGCATATTTGCTGACATCCAATTTTTTGTATTATCAGCTACTTTCTGCTTTGTCTCTATGTTGGGGGATGATGGTTTAATAAAGTCTGTGAGTTTAGTGACCTGTTTCATCATCCCCACTGGAAATGTCTGAGTGTTGAGTGCATGTTCAATGATTTGTTTGTGGTGTATGGCTTGTATCAGTTTGAAGTAGGTCTTAGTTGTGTGTTGAGTGGAAGGTGTGTTAGGCATTGTGTGTTGTGCTGTAGTGTGGGTGTTTGTCTCCCCCTCCTGCGGAAGGGTGTTCAAAACAGTGAATCTATTGCTAAGCATATTTAACCCAGCTAATGTTCAGTCACATACAGATAGTGGTTGTTGAATTATGCTTACCACATTCTGTGGGTGATAAAGCCTGGAAAGAGGGGTATTAGCACAGGTGGATGTTACAACCAACTTGACTGTTATACCGTTGAAGTGATAAATTCCTTTAAAGTTTTATTGATTCATTATCCTTTTTGTACCGGCTGGGAGCGACCCAGGTAGCTTATGTTGTCCGTTGTCTTCTTATCTTCTTGATTTCTGGATTGTCTTTTAAAGTTTTCCGTTGTTGGTTCTTCAGTTGTCTTCGGTTGTTAGTTCTTAAGTTGTATCTTGTTTCCTCCCAATAGCTGGATTAAAATTTACCTTTATTATTTAAAAACTTTCAAAAGCAAATTTCAATAAGTTCACTGTATCAAACAAAGGGAAAAGGGAAAAAAAAGGCCTGACGTTTCGCATGTATAATGCTTCTTCAGAGGCTAAGAAGAGCTGTCTTTGAGGAAGGGATATAAATCCTGGTTGGAAGGGGAGAGGGGTGGGTTCTCAACCCATTAAAAGAAGACTATTGGTTCATATAGTCTGATTGGATCTTAAAATAGTGTTTGCTAGTATGCT
>NW_028164230.1:370000-377289 GCF_964263955.1 Coregonus lavaretus
GGGTTAGGGTTAGGGTTAGGGTTAGGGTTAGGGTTAGGGTTAGGGTTAGGGTTAGGGTTAGGGTTAGGGTTAGGGTTAGGGTTAGGGTTAGGGTTAGGGTTAGGGTTAGGGTTAGGGTTAGGGTTAGGGTTAGGGTTAGGGTTAGGGTTAGGGTTAGGGTTAGGGTTAGGGTTAGGGTTAGGGTTAGGGTTAGGGTTAGGGTTAGGGTTAGGGTTAGGGTTAGGGTTAGGGTTAGGGTTAGGGTTAGGGTTAGGGTTAGGGTTAGGGTTAGGGTTAGGGTTAGGGTTAGGGTTAGGGTTAGGGTTAGGGTTAGGGTTAGGGTTAGGGTTAGGGTTAGGGTTAGGGTTAGGGTTAGGGTTAGGGTTAGGGTTAGGGTTAGGGTTAGGGTTAGGGTTAGGGTTAGGGTTAGGGTTAGGGTTAGGGTTAGGGTTAGGGTTAGGGTTAGGGTTAGGGTTAGGGTTAGGGTTAGGGTTAGGGTTAGGGTTAGGGTTAGGGTTAGGGTTAGGGTTAGGGTTAGGGTTAGGGTTAGGGTTAGGGTTAGGGTTAGGGTTAGGGTTAGGGTTAGGGTTAGGGTTAGGGTTAGGGTTAGGGTTAGGGTTAGGGTTAGGGTTAGGGTTAGGGTTAGGGTTAGGGTTAGGGTTAGGGTTAGGGTTAGGGTTAGGGTTAGGGTTAGGGTTAGGGTTAGGGTTAGGGTTAGGGTTAGGGTTAGGGTTAGGGTTAGGGTTAGGGTTAGGGTTAGGGTTAGGGTTAGGGTTAGGGTTAGGGTTAGGGTTAGGGTTAGGGTTAGGGTTAGGGTTAGGGTTAGGGTTAGGGTTAGGGTTAGGGTTAGGGTTAGGGTTAGGGTTAGGGTTAGGGTTAGGGTTAGGGTTAGGGTTAGGGTTAGGGTTAGGGTTAGGGTTAGGGTTAGGGTTAGGGTTAGGGTTAGGGTTAGGGTTAGGGTTAGGGTTAGGGTTAGGGTTAGGGTTAGGGTTAGGGTTAGGGTTAGGGTTAGGGTTAGGGTTAGGGTTAGGGTTAGGGTTAGGGTTAGGGTTAGGGTTAGGGTTAGGGTTAGGGTTAGGGTTAGGGTTAGGGTTAGGGTTAGGGTTAGGGTTAGGGTTAGGGTTAGGGTTAGGGTTAGGGTTAGGGTTAGGGTTAGGGTTAGGGTTAGGGTTAGGGTTAGGGTTAGGGTTAGGGTTAGGGTTAGGGTTAGGGTTAGGGTTAGGGTTAGGGTTAGGGTTAGGGTTAGGGTTAGGGTTAGGGTTAGGGTTAGGGTTAGGGTTAGGGTTAGGGTTAGGGTTAGGGTTAGGGTTAGGGTTAGGGTTAGGGTTAGGGTTAGGGTTAGGGTTAGGGTTAGGGTTAGGGTTAGGGTTAGGGTTAGGGTTAGGGTTAGGGTTAGGGTTAGGGTTAGGGTTAGGGTTAGGGTTAGGGTTAGGGTTAGGGTTAGGGTTAGGGTTAGGGTTAGGGTTAGGGTTAGGGTTAGGGTTAGGGTTAGGGTTAGGGTTAGGGTTAGGGTTAGGGTTAGGGTTAGGGTTAGGGTTAGGGTTAGGGTTAGGGTTAGGGTTAGGGTTAGGGTTAGGGTTAGGGTTAGGGTTAGGGTTAGGGTTAGGGTTAGGGTTAGGGTTAGGGTTAGGGTTAGGGTTAGGGTTAGGGTTAGGGTTAGGGTTAGGGTTAGGGTTAGGGTTAGGGTTAGGGTTAGGGTTAGGGTTAGGGTTAGGGTTAGGGTTAGGGTTAGGGTTAGGGTTAGGGTTAGGGTTAGGGTTAGGGTTAGGGTTAGGGTTAGGGTTAGGGTTAGGGTTAGGGTTAGGGTTAGGGTTAGGGTTAGGGTTAGGGTTAGGGTTAGGGTTAGGGTTAGGGTTAGGGTTAGGGTTAGGGTTAGGGTTAGGGTTAGGGTTAGGGTTAGGGTTAGGGTTAGGGTTAGGGTTAGGGTTAGGGTTAGGGTTAGGGTTAGGGTTAGGGTTAGGGTTAGGGTTAGGGTTAGGGTTAGGGTTAGGGTTAGGGTTAGGGTTAGGGTTAGGGTTAGGGTTAGGGTTAGGGTTAGGGTTAGGGTTAGGGTTAGGGTTAGGGTTAGGGTTAGGGTTAGGGTTAGGGTTAGGGTTAGGGTTAGGGTTAGGGTTAGGGTTAGGGTTAGGGTTAGGGTTAGGGTTAGGGTTAGGGTTAGGGTTAGGGTTAGGGTTAGGGTTAGGGTTAGGGTTAGGGTTAGGGTTAGGGTTAGGGTTAGGGTTAGGGTTAGGGTTAGGGTTAGGGTTAGGGTTAGGGTTAGGGTTAGGGTTAGGGTTAGGGTTAGGGTTAGGGTTAGGGTTAGGGTTAGGGTTAGGGTTAGGGTTAGGGTTAGGGTTAGGGTTAGGGTTAGGGTTAGGGTTAGGGTTAGGGTTAGGGTTAGGGTTAGGGTTAGGGTTAGGGTTAGGGTTAGGGTTAGGGTTAGGGTTAGGGTTAGGGTTAGGGTTAGGGTTAGGGTTAGGGTTAGGGTTAGGGTTAGGGTTAGGGTTAGGGTTAGGGTTAGGGTTAGGGTTAGGGTTAGGGTTAGGGTTAGGGTTAGGGTTAGGGTTAGGGTTAGGGTTAGGGTTAGGGTTAGGGTTAGGGTTAGGGTTAGGGTTAGGGTTAGGGTTAGGGTTAGGGTTAGGGTTAGGGTTAGGGTTAGGGTTAGGGTTAGGGTTAGGGTTAGGGTTAGGGTTAGGGTTAGGGTTAGGGTTAGGGTTAGGGTTAGGGTTAGGGTTAGGGTTAGGGTTAGGGTTAGGGTTAGGGTTAGGGTTAGGGTTAGGGGTTAGGGTTAGGGTTAGGGTTAGGGTTAGGGTTAGGGTTAGGGTTAGGGTTAGGGTTAGGGTTAGGGTTAGGGTTAGGGTTAGGGTTAGGGTTAGGGTTAGGGTTAGGGTTAGGGTTAGGGTTAGGGTTAGGGTTAGGGTTAGGGTTAGGGTTAGGGTTAGGGTTAGGGTTAGGGTTAGGGTAGGGTTAGGGTTAGGGGTTAGGGTTAGGGTTAGGGTTAGGGTTAGGGTTAGGGTTAGGGTTAGGGTTAGGGTTAGGGTTAGGGTTAGGGTTAGGGTTAGGGTTAGGGTTAGGGTTAGGGTTAGGGTTAGGGTTAGGGTTAGGGTTAGGGTTAGGTTAGGGTTAGGGTTAGGGTTAGGGTTAGGGTTAGGGTTAGGGTTAGGGTTAGGGTTAGGGTTAGGGTTAGGGTTAGGGTTAGGGTTAGGGTTAGGGTTAGGGTTAGGGTTAGGGTTAGGGTTAGGGTTAGGGTTAGGGTTAGGGTTAGGGTTAGGGTTAGGGTTAGGGTTAGGGTTAGGGTTAGGGTTAGGGTTAGGGTTAGGGTTAGGTTAGGGTTAGGGTTAGGGTTAGGGTTAGGGTTAGGGTTAGGGTTAGGGTTAGGGTTAGGGTTAGGGTTAGGGTTAGGGTTAGGGTTAGGGTTAGGGTTAGGGTTAGGGTTAGGGTTAGGGTTAGGGTTAGGGTTAGGGTTAGGGTTAGGGTTAGGGTTAGGGTTAGGGTTAGGGTTAGGGTTAGGGTTAGGGTTAGGGTTAGGGTTAGGGTTAGGGTTAGGGTTAGGGTTAGGGTTAGGGTTAGGGTTAGGGTTAGGGTTAGGGTTAGGGTTAGGGTTAGGGTTAGGGTTAGGGTTAGGGTTAGGGTTAGGGTTAGGGTTAGGGTTAGGGTTAGGGTTAGGGTTAGGGTTAGGGTTAGGTTAGGGTTAGGGTTAGGGTTAGGGTTAGGGTTAGGGTTAGGGTTAGGGTTAGGGTTAGGGTTAGGGTTAGGGTTAGGGTTAGGGTTAGGGTTAGGGTTAGGGTTAGGGTTAGGGTTAGGGTTAGGGTTAGGGTTAGGGTTAGGGTTAGGGTTAGGGTTAGGGTTAGGGTTAGGGTTAGGGTTAGGGTTAGGGTTAGGGTTAGGGTTAGGGTTAGGGTTAGGGTTAGGGTTAGGGTTAGGGTTAGGGTTAGGGTTAGGGTTAGGGTTAGGGTTAGGGTTAGGGTTAGGGTTAGGGTTAGGGTTAGGGTTAGGGTTAGGGTTAGGGTTAGGGTTAGGGTTAGGGTTAGGGTTAGGGTTAGGTTAGGGTTAGGGTTAGGTTAGGGTTAGGGTTAGGGTTAGGGTTAGGGTTAGGGTTAGGGTTAGGGTTAGGGTTAGGGTTAGGGTTAGGGTTAGGGTTAGGGTTAGGTTAGGGTTAGGGTTAGGGTTAGGGTTAGGGTTAGGGTTAGGGTTAGGGTTAGGGTTAGGGTTAGGGTTAGGGTTAGGGTTAGGGTTAGGGTTAGGGTTAGGGTTAGGGTTAGGGTTAGGGTTAGGGTTAGGGTTAGGGTTAGGGTTAGGGTTAGGGTTAGGGTTAGGGTTAGGGTTAGGGTTAGGGTTAGGGTTAGGGTTAGGGTTAGGGTTAGGGTTAGGGTTAGGGTTAGGGTTAGGGTTAGGGTTAGGGTTAGGGTTAGGGTTAGGGTTAGGGTTAGGGTTAGGGTTAGGGTTAGGGTTAGGGTTAGGGTTAGGGTTAGGGTTAGGGTTAGGGTTAGGGTTAGGGTTAGGGTTAGGGTTAGGGTTAGGGTTAGGGTTAGGGTTAGGGTTAGGGTTAGGGTTAGGGTTAGGGTTAGGGTTAGGGTTAGGGTTAGGGTTAGGGTTAGGGTTAGGGTTAGGGTTAGGGTTAGGGTTAGGGTTAGGGTTAGGGTTAGGGTTAGGGTTAGGGTTAGGGTTAGGGTTAGGGTTAGGGTTAGGGTTAGGGTTAGGGTTAGGGTTAGGGTTAGGGTTAGGGTTAGGGTTAGGGTTAGGGTTAGGGTTAGGGTTAGGGTTAGGGTTAGGGTTAGGGTTAGGGTTAGGGTTAGGGTTAGGGTTAGGGTTAGGGTTAGGGTTAGGGTTAAGGGTTAGGGTTAGGGTTAGGGTTAGGGTTAGGGTTAGGGTTAGGGTTAGGGTTAGGGTTAGGGTTAGGGTTAGGGTTAGGGTTAGGGTTAGGGTTAGGGTTAGGGTTAGGGTTAGGGTTAGGGTTAGGGTTAGGGTTAGGGTTAGGGTTAGGGTTAGGGTTAGGGTTAGGGTTAGGGTTAGGGTTAGGGTTAGGGTTAGGGTTAGGGTTAGGGTTAGGGTTAGGGTTAGGGTTAGGGTTAGGGTTAGGGTTAGGGTTAGGGTTAGGGTTAGGGTTAGGGTTAGGGTTAGGGTTAGGGTTAGGGTTAGGGTTAGGGTTAGGGTTAGGGTTAGGGTTAGGGTTGGTTAGGGTTAGGGTTAGGGTTAGGGTTAGGGTTAGGGTTAGGGTTAGGGTTAGGGTTAGGGTTAGGGTTAGGGTTAGGGTTAGGGTTAGGGTTAGGGTTAGGGTTAGGGTTAGGGTTAGGGTTAGGGTTAGGGTTAGGGTTAGGGTTAGGGTTAGGGTTAGGGTTAGGGTTAGGGTTAGGGTTAGGGTTAGGGTTAGGGTTAGGGTTAGGGTTAGGGTTAGGGTTAGGGTTAGGGTTAGGGTTAGGGTTAGGGTTAGGGTTAGGGTTAGGGTTAGGGTTAGGGTTAGGGTTAGGGTTAGGGTTAGGGTTAGGGTTAGGGTTAGGGTTAGGGTTAGGGTTAGGGTTAGGGTTAGGGTTAGGGTTAGGGTTAGGGTTAGGGTTAGGGTTAGGGTTAGGGTTAGGGTTAGGGTTAGGGTTAGGGTTAGGGTTAGGGTTAGGGTTAGGGTTAGGGTTAGGGTTAGGGTTAGGGTTAGGGTTAGGGTTAGGGTTAGGGTTAGGGTTAGGGTTAGGGTTAGGGTTAGGGTTAGGGTTAGGGTTAGGGTTAGGGTTAGGGTTAGGGTTAGGGTTAGGGTTAGGGTTAGGGTTAGGGTTAGGGTTAGGGTTAGGGTTAGGGTTAGGGTTAGGGTTAGGGTTAGGGTTAGGGTTAGGGTTAGGGTTAGGGTTAGGGTTAGGGTTAGGGTTAGGGTTAGGGTTAGGGTTAGGGTTAGGGTTAGGGTTAGGGTTAGGGTTAGGGTTAGGGTTAGGGTTAGGGTTAGGGTTAGGGTTAGGGTTAGGGTTAGGGTTAGGGTTAGGGTTAGGGTTAGGGTTAGGGTTAGGGTTAGGTTAGGGTTAGGGTTAGGGTTAGGGTTAGGTTAGGGTTAGGGTTAGGGTTAGGGTTAGGGTTAGGGTTAGGGTTAGGGTTAGGGTTAGGGTTAGGGTTAGGGTTAGGGTTAGGGTTAGGGTTAGGGTTAGGGTTAGGGTTAGGGTTAGGGTTAGGGTTAGGGTTAGGGTTAGGGTTAGGGTTAGGGTTAGGGTTAGGGTTAGGGTTAGGGTTAGGGTTAGGGTTAGGGTTAGGGTTAGGGTTAGGGTTAGGGTTAGGGTTAGGGTTAGGGTTAGGGTTAGGGTTAGGGTTAGGGTTAGGGTTAGGGTTAGGGTTAGGGTTAGGGTTAGGGTTAGGGTTAGGGTTAGGGTTAGGGTTAGGGTTAGGGTTAGGGTTAGGGTTAGGGTTTAGGGTTAGGGTTAGGGTTAGGGTTAGGGTTAGGGTTAGGGTTAGGGTTAGGGTTAGGGTTAGGTTAGGGTTAGGGTTAGGGTTAGGGTTAGGGTTAGGGTTAGGGTTAGGGTTAGGGTTAGGGTTAGGGTTAGGGTTAGGGTTAGGGTTAGGGTTAGGGTTAGGGTTAGGGTTAGGGTTAGGGTTAGGGTTAGGGTTAGGGTTAGGGTTAGGGTTAGGGTTAGGGTTAGGGTTAGGGTTAGGGTTAGGGTTAGGGTTAGGGTTAGGGTTAGGGTTAGGGTTAGGGTTAGGGTTAGGGTTAGGGTTAGGGTTAGGGTTAGGGTTAGGGTTAGGGTTAGGGTTAGGGTTAGGGTTAGGGTTAGGGTTAGGGTTAGGGTTAGGGTTAGGGTTAGGGTTAGGGGTTAGGGTTAGGGTTAGGGTTAGGGTTAGGGTTAGGGTTAGGGTTAGGTTAGGGTTAGGGTTAGGGTTAGGGTTAGGGTTAGGGTTAGGGTTAGGGTTAGGTTAGGGTTAGGGTTAGGGTTAGGGTTAGGGTTAGGGTTAGGGTTAGGGTTAGGGTTAGGGTTAGGGTTAGGGTTAGGGTTAGGGTTAGGGTTAGGGTTAGGGTTAGGGTTAGGGTTAGGGTTAGGGTTAGGGTTAGGGTTAGGGTTAGGGTTAGGGTTAGGGTTAGGGTTAGGGTTAGGTTAGGGTTAGGGTTAGGGTTAGGGTTAGGGTTAGGGTTAGGGTTAGGGTTAGGGTTAGGGTTAGGGTTAGGGTTAGGGTGGTTAGGGTTAGGGTTAGGGTTAGGGTTAGGGTTAGGGTTAGGGTTAGGGTTAGGGTTAGGGTTAGGGTTAGGGTTAGGTTAGGGTTAGGGTTAGGGTTAGGGTTAGGGTTAGGGTTAGGGTTAGGGTTAGGGTTAGGGTTAGGGTTAGGGTTAGGGTTAGGGTTAGGGTTAGGGTTAGGGTTAGGGTTAG
>NW_028164229.1:0-48495 GCF_964263955.1 Coregonus lavaretus
ATCAGTCACCGGCTTCATTAATATGTGTATCGACGACCTCGTCCACACAGAAGGGCAACATCCGCACGGAGCTAAAGGATAGATCTGCCGTTTTCTTATGAGTGGGACACTAATCCGGACACTTATAAGAAATCCCGCTATGCCCTCCAACGAACCATCAAACAGGCAAAGCACCAATACAGGACTAATATCGAATCCTACTATACCGGCTCTGACACTCATCAGATGTGGCAGGGCTTGCAAACTATCACGGTTACAAAGGGAAACCCAGCCACGAGCTGCCCAGTGACGCGAGCCTACCAGACGAGCTAAATGCCTTCTATGCTCGCTTCGAGGCAAGCAAAACTGAACCATTCATAAGAGCACCAGCTGTTCCGGACAATCACGCTCTTCTTAGCCGATGTGAGTAAGACCTTTAAACAGGTTAACATTCACAATGCCACAGGGCCAGACTGATTACCAGGATGCGTACTCATAGCATGCGCTGACCAGTGTCTTCATTGACATTTTCAACCTCTCCCTAACCCAGTATGTAATACCTATATGTTTCAAGCAGACCACCACAGTTCCTGTGCCCAAGAACGCTAACGTAACCTGTCTAAATGACTGTCGCCCCATAGCCATGAAATGCTTTAAAAGACTGGTCATGGCTCACATCAACATCATCATCCCAGACACCCTGGACCTACTCCAATTCGCATACCGTCCCCACAGATCCACAGATGACGCAATCTCTATTGCACTTTCCCAGCTGGACAAGAGGAACACCTATGTGAGAATGCTGTTCATTGACAGCTCAGCGTTCAACACCATAGTGCCCTCCAAGCTCATCACTAAGCTAAGGACCCTGGGACTGAACACCTCCCTTTGCAACTGGATCCTGGACATCCTGACGAGCCGCCCCCAGGTGGTGAGGGTAGACAACAGCACATCCACCACGCTGACCCTCAACGTGGGGGTCCCTCAGGGGTGTGTGCTTAATCCCCTCCTGTACTCCCTGTTCATCCACAACTGTGAGGTTGCGCCTGACTCCAAAACCAACATTAAGTTTGCCGACAACACGACGGTGGTAGGCCTGATCACCGACGATGATGAGACAGCCAATAGGGAGGAGGTCAGAGACCTGGCAGTGTTGTGCCAGAAAGACCACCTCTCACTCAACGTCAGCAAGACAAAGGAGCTGATGGTGGACTACAGGAAACGAAGGGCCGATCACGCCCCCGTTCACATCGACGGGGCTGTATTGGAGCGGGTCGAGAGCTTCAAGTTCCTCGGTGTCCACATCACTAAGGACCTATAATGGTCCAAACACACCAACACAGTCTAGAAGAGGCCAGTAACAACACCTTTTCCTCATCAGGTGAAGTAAGTTGCCAGTGTTATTCCGCTCACGTTAGCAACAAGTCTGATGCTCCGGAGTAGGCATGTCATCTCTCGCTTGTCAACAGAGAGCGTGGCTACACATACGGAAAACAAGCAGCATTTCACTAGCTAAGACAGGGATAAGGATATCTGATCTTTTCCCAGGTTCTCCCTTGTGCGCCCATTCCATCACAATGCAAAACAAAAAGACGATATTGACTATGGAACAGGGGAAAGATCAATAAGGGATTATTATAGGAAACAGATAATACATTCACATGTATATGTATACATAATTGATAACTTAAATTTCAAATGTTTACTTACTCTAGGGACAGCTGCCTGTTTGGTCCCGCTGGACGTGGTTGCTTTTTTTCAGTTGATCTTAAGGACATGGAAAAATGTTTAAATTAATCCTGGGTTGATAAGGGCTGGGAAATCTGCATGATCTGTCACACAGACTATTGTGCTGTGACCGACATCATCAGTGGCTTCTGCAGCCAAATGTAGTTCTTCAAATGTTGTCATTATCAAGTCCCATCGGAACAGCACAGACATTACATTTCAGTCAGCATTGCCTTGCATTTTTCACATTTACACCACCAGTTCCCCGTGACTCTCTCCCTGTGCGCTGCTTGTGGTTGCTGGTCTGCCCGATCACCTTTTGCCATTACTCCCATGCTGTCTCGGCTTCGATCAGTCGAAACTCTTCATCAGTATATTCTGGCTCATATAAATATGGCTCTGCAAGGTATGCTTCCTCTTCAGGCTCGTAGCTGTCTGACTCACATGTTTTGATTTTGATTGAATGATTTTGGGCTGTGTAGCACTTGAAAGCCGTGTCTGCACTGCGCTAGCCTCGAGAACCAGGCCTAGGAGAGCGTAGTCTCTCGTCAGAGATCACATTTATTTTAGGAGATTGCAAAATATAACATTTTAATTCAAGACAGGACAAAGATATTGTTTCAGTTGATAATAAAACATGTTTAGTTTAGATGCTTCTTCCTCAACTTGTTTCTAGAACTTTCTAGTAAGTCAAGCTAGCTTGCACTGCAGAGCAGACTTAAACGGGAGGCAACAGTCATATAATATAATGGGCTTAGCAGCCAATGTGTATTATTTAACATTAATATTAAAATAGTACTCACTTAATAGGAATGGGTAATTGTTTACAAGTTGCTAGCTATCCCATTAACCCATCACCTAAAACCACATATTTTCATCTTCTTCTGTGGTTTACTAACTTCCTACCCCCTAAAAAAAAAAAAGGACTCTAGCTGGACTGAAGACGAAGCAAAGTTTGGAAAATGTCAAAGTGTCTCGCAACGGATCCTTCAACCGCAGGGGGGCGTTGTATTTCCACGCCGTTGTGGACCTCTCTCTCTCTCTCTCTCTCTCTCTCTCTCTCTCTCTCTCTCTCTCTCTCTCTCTCTCTCTCTCTCTCTCGCTCTCGCTCTCGCTCTCGCTCTCGCTCTCTCTCTCTCTCTCTCTCTCTCTCTCTCTCTCAACTAGGACTCCATAACCTTCATCATAGCCCGTCTGACAGGCACACTTAAAGATGGTTTATAGGCGGTTTTGTGACCCCCTTTAAAATAATCGGATATATTTAAAGGCCTCCTGCAGTGTCAAGCCATTTTCAAATAGTCAACATCAGAGAATTAACAGGATTTTATATTTATAAAGTGTTCTTCTCTAGTCTATTCATATGAATAATGGAAAGTCTACGCCGCTCTCTGTGAAGGAAAATAATGGTGCTGTTCCGGAAGAGTCTTTATGATGCCGCTGATACTTCATCCAAATATTTAACAGCTGTTTGTAGAACTCTTAACATTCGGAGCATTCCAAAAATCTTGAAAGTCGATGATTGCATTGGCTTCATTGTGCCCCCGTGTCTCTCGCTGTTTCTCTCTGTCTCTGCCCTTCACTCAGGCAAGCAGTGGCGCTCAACCCTAAACAGTTGAAA
Organism: Coregonus lavaretus; assembly: GCF_964263955.1. Lineage (NCBI taxonomy): Eukaryota > Metazoa > Chordata > Actinopteri > Salmoniformes > Salmonidae > Coregonus > Coregonus lavaretus. Next base: position 3,326 of record NW_028164229.1, read on the forward strand.
ATACAAAAAGTCCCACACAGTTTGTGCTGCCGTTTTCTCTCTCTCTCTGTAGCCTATGTGTGTGTGTTGTCGGGTTCGCTCAATTTGATGCTTTTGGCCCCAGCTGCACAGTTCATGGAATGGAACCCCCTTGCACAGCCTCCCCTGGGTCTGTAGGAGCGAACGCAAGCAGCAACAGCGTGTCAAAGGGGGGTAAAACATTCTGCTGATGGCCTCGAGGGAGTCTAAGGAGCTGCACTAGCAGGGACTCACAAGCCCCAAACATGCCACTGACTCAACAAGCCCCAAACACGCCACTGACTCAACAAGCCCCAAACACGCCACTGACTCAACAAGCCCCAAACACGCCACTGACTCAACAAGCCACAAACACGCAACTGACTCAACAAGCCCCAAACACGCCACTGACTCAACAAGCCCCAAACACGCCACTGACTCAACAAGCCCCAAACACGCCACTGACTCAACAAGCCACAAACACGCCACTGACTCAACAAGCCCCAAACAAACCACTGACTCAACAAGCCCCAAACACGCCGCTGACTCAACAAGCCCCAAACACGCCACTGACTCAACAAGCCCCAAACACGCCACTGACTCAACAAGCCACAAACACGCCACTGACTCAACAAGCCCCAAACAAACCACTGACTCAACAAGCCCCAAACAAACCACTGACTCAACAAGCCCCAAACAAACCACTGACTCAACAAGCCCCAAACAAACCACTGACTCAACAAGCCCCAAACAAACCACTGACTCAATAAGCCCCAAACAAACCACTGACTCAATAAGCCCCAAACAAACCACTGACTCAATAAGCCCCAAACAAACCACTGACTCAATAAGCCCCAAACAAACCACTGACTCAACAAGCCCCAAACAAACCACTGACTCAAATAAGACCCAAACAAGCCACTGACTCAACAAGCCACAAACACGCCACTGACTCAACAAGCCCCAAACAAACCACTGACTCAACAAGCCCCAAACAAGCCACTGACTCAACAAGCCCCAAACACGCCACTGACTCAACAAGCCACAAACAAGCCACTGACTCATTTTACATTACATTTACATTTACATTTTTACATTTTAGTCATTTAGCAGACGCTCTTAACCAGAGCGACTTACAGGAGCAATTAGGGTTAAGTGCCTTGCTCAAGGGCACATTAACGTCATTTAGCAGACGCTCTTAGCCAGAGCGACTCACAAATTGGTGCGTTCACCCTATAGCCAGTGGGATAACCACTTTACAATTTGGGGGGGGGGGGGGGGGGGTTAGAAGGAATACTTTATCCTATCCCAGGTATTCCTTAAAGAGGTGGGGTTTCAAATGTCTCCGGAAGGTGGTGAGTGACTCCGCTGTCCTGGCGTCGTGAGGGAGCTTGTTCCACCATTGGGGTGCCAGAGCAGCGAACAGTTTTGACTGGGCTGAGCGGGAGCTATGCTTCCGCAGAGGAAGGGGAGCCAGCAGGCCAGAGGTGGATGAACGCAATGTCCTCGTTTGGGTGTAGGGACTGATCAGAGCCTGAAGGTACAGAGGTGCCGTTCCCCTCACTGCTCCATAGGCAAGCACCATTGTGACTCAACAAGCCACAAACACGCCACTGACTCAACAAGCCCCAAACACGCCACTGACTCAACAAGCCCCAAACACGCCACTGACTCAACAAGCCCCAAACACGCCACTGACTCAACAAGCCCCAAACAAACCACTGACTCAACAAGCCCCAAACACGCCACTGACTCAACAAGCCCCAAACACGCCACTGACTCAACAAGCCACAAACACGCCACTGACTCAACAAGCCCCAAACAAACCACTGGCTCAACAAGCCCCAAACAAACCACTGGCTCAACAAGCCCCAAACACGCCACTGACTCAACAAGCCCCAAACACGCCACTGACTCAACAAGCCCCAAACAAACCACTGACTCAACAAGCCCCAAACACGCCACTGACTCAACAAGCCACAAACAAACCACTGACTCAAATAAGCCCCAAACAAACCACTGACTCAACAAGCCCCAAACACGCCACTGACTCAACAAGCCCCAAACAAACCACTGACTCAACAAGCCCCAAACAAGCCACTGACTCAATAAGCCCCAAACAAACCACTGACTCAACAAGCCCCAAACACACCACTGACTCAATAAGCCCCAAACAAACCACTGACTCAATAAGCCCCAAACAAGCCACTGACTCAATAAGCCCCAAACAAACCACTGACTCAACAAGCCCCAAACACACCACTGACTCAATAAGCCCCAAACAAACCACTGACTCAACAAGCCCCAAACACACCACTGACTCAATAAGCCCCAAACAAACCACTGACTCAATAAGCCCCAAACACGCCACTGACTCAACAAGCCACAAACATGCCACTGACTCAACAAGCCCCAAACAAGCCACTGACTCAACAAGCCCCAAACAAACCACTGACTCAACAAGCCACAAACAAACCACTGACTCAATAAGCCACTGACTCAACAAGCCTGGCTGGACTTGGCTCTTCCAATTGGTGTTTGGAGTTCTTATTAATAACCAGAGCGCCAAATGAAACCCGTCACAATGACGAGCCTTGGCCTGCGTCCCAAATGCCACCCTATTCCCTATATATTGAACTACTTTTGACCAGGGCCTATAGGGCACTATGTAGGTTTAGGGAATAGGGTGTAATTTTGGACAAAGCCTAGCAGTCAGTTGAAATCTTCCCCTTGCTCATAATTGGGCCCAATAATGTCACATTAGCTTTGTGTCTTTCACGTGGAATGGGTTTAATGCGGACATGAGGAGGGGCTTTAGGGTGGAAAGCAATCAATTAATAAACTAGATAGAGCAAGAGCATCATTGACTTCTCTCACTGCGTCCAAAATGGAACCATATTCCCTATATAGTGCACTACTTTTGACCAGTGCTCATGAAATCAAATCAAAAGTAGTGCACTGTATAGGGAATAGCATGCCATTTGGGACTGCCTCTAGGTAACGCTCTGTGATTACAGGCCACAGTAGTAGAGCAACACTGTGGTTAAGTAAGGGGGAAATCTGTTGGCTCGGGCCAATGCTAACTCGATTTGTATGATTTCACAAATCAAACTAAATCAGGTTCCGCTGTATAATCCAATTTGTAAGTCGCTCTGGATAAGAGTGTCTGCTAAATGACGTAAATGTAAAAGTAAATAATCAATTTGAAATAATTTCTCTCTATGTGCTTTCACCAGACTAGATTGCCAGTAAGGCTACTATTTGGCCTGTTAGGTGAAACATCAGTGATTTGATCCAGTGCCCTATCCAATGCTGTAGTCACAGGTTGAGTCCCAAATGTCACCCTATTCCCTACATAGTGCACTACTTTAGACCAGAGCCCTATTCCCTATATAGTGCACTACTTTAGACCAGAGCCCTATTCCCTATGTAGTGCACTACTTTTGACCAGAACCCTATTCCCTATATAGTGCACTACTTTAGACCAGAGCCCTATTCCCTATGTAGTGCACTACTTTTGACCAGAACCCTATTCCCTATATGGTGCACTACTTTAGACCAGAGCCCTATTCCCTATGTAGTGCACTACTTTAGACCAGAACCCTATTCCCTATATAGTGCACTACTTTAGACCAGAACCCTATTCCCTATATAGTGCACTACTTTAGACCAGAGCCCTATTCCCTATGTAGTGCACTACTTTAGACCAGAACCCTATTCCCTATATAGTGCACTACTTTAGACCAGAGCCCTATGCGCCCTGGTCAAAAGTAGTGCACTTCGGAAAGCATTCAGACCACTTGACCTTTTTCACATTTTGTTAGGTTACAGCCTTATTCTAAAATTGATTAAATCACTTTTTCCCCTCATCAATCTACACACAATACCCCATAATGACAAAGCATAAAAAACTGAAATACCACATTTACATAAGTATTCAGACCCTTTACTCAGTGCTTTGTTGAAGCACCTTCGGCAGTGATTACAGCCTCAAGTCTTCTTGGGTATGACACTACAAGCTTGGCACACCTGTATTTGGGGAGTTTCTCCCATTCTTCTCTGCAGATCCTCTCAAGCTCTGTCAGGTTGGATGGGGAGTGTCGCTGCACAGCTATTTTCAGGTCTCTCCAGAAATGTTCGATCAGGTTCAAGTCCGGGCTCTGGCTGGGCCACTCAAGGACATTGAGAGACTTGTCCCGACGCCACTCCTGCGTTTTCTTGGCTGTGTGCTTAGGGTCGTTGTCCTGTTGGAAGGTGAACCTTCGCCCCAGTCTGAGCTCTCTGTACTTTGCTCCGTTCATCTTTGCCTCGATCCTGACTAGTCTCCCAGTCTCTGCCACTGAAAAACATCCCCACAGCATGATGCTGCCACCACCATGCTTAACCGTAGGGATGGTGCCAGGTTTCTTCCAGACGTGACGCTTGGCATTCAGGCCAAAGAGTTCAATTTTGGTTTCATCAGACCAGAGAATCTTGTTTCCCATGGTCTGAGAGTCTTTAGGTGCCTTTTGGCAAACTCCAAGTGGGCTGTCATGTGCCTTTTACTGAGGAGTGGCTTCCGTCTGGCCACTCTACCATAAAGGCCTGATTGGTGGAGTGCTGCAGAGATGGTTGTCCTTCTGGAAGGTTCTCCCATCTCCACAAAGGAACTCTAGAGCTCTGTCAGAGTGACCATTGGGTTCTTGTATGAAAAATGTATGCACTCACTAACTGTAAGTCGCTCTGGATAAGAGAGTCTGCTAAATTACTAAAATGTAAAATGTAAAATGTTGGTCACCTCCCTGACCAAGGCCCTTCTACCCCGATTGTTCAGTTTGTCAGGGCATCCAGCTCAAGGAAGAGTCTTGGGCGCTCCAAACTTCTTCCATTTAAGAATGATGGAGGACACTGTGTTCTTGGGGACTGTCAATGTTGCAGACATTTTTTGGTACCCTTCACCAGATCTGTGCCTCGACACAATCCTGTCTCTGAGCTCTATGGACAATTCCTTCCATCTCATGGCTTGGTTTTTGCTCCGACATGCACTGTCAACTGTGGGACCTTATATAGACAGGTGTGTGCCTTTCCAAATTATTTAGAACAGGTGGACTCCAATCAAGTTGTAGAAACATCTCAAGGATGATCAATGGAAACAGGATGCACCTGAGCTCAATTTCGAGTCTCACAACAAAGGGTCTGAACACGTATGTAAAAATGGTATTTCTGTTTTTTATTTTTAATGCATTTGCAAACATTCTAAAAACCTGTTTTCGCTTAGTCATTATGGGGTATTGTGTGTAGATTGCTGAGGATGTAATTTTTTTTCAATTCATTTTAGACTAAGGCTGTAACATAACAAAATGTGGAAGAAGTCAACGGGTCTGAATACTTTCCGAAGGCACTGTATAGGGAATAGGGAGCCTTTTGGGACACACAATGTTATCCCTATCCCACTGTTTCATGCAGTTTACATGCTGTTGGTTTCAAGCCTCCCAACGGTGGATTCCCTCTCCCAAACAACCAAATGATTAATGATCACTTTAACCCACAACCATTATTTGTTTTAATTGAATATCGATTTTTCATTGAGTGTAAATTGAGAATGAAAATAAATAAAGCCCCTGCCACCATTTGTTAGGCTTGGATCAAAGACGAGACTCACTGCTTGGCGGGGAAATGTTGTCCCTGCATTCGGATAGAAAAATATGTGAATCCCAAATGGCATCTCATTCCTTATATAGTGCATTACATTTGGTCAAAGGTAGTGCACTAGATAGGGAATATGGTTCTACTAATGTTGTTTCCCTCCTGGAAACGTATGACAGTGCAGTTTAACATACAAATAGCACTTGTATGTTAGTTTTTTTTTTTTGCGGGGTGCCATATGTAATCAGTCTACCTCAATCTTTACCTCTCTCCCCTCTCTATACCCCCCATTGCTTTCCCACTCTACCTCCCCACTCCCTTTATTTCATTCTACCCCTTTCCACCTCTTTCTCTCACCCATCCCCTCTCCCCTCACGTTCTCATTCTCCCTTATTCCCCTCCTCTATCCATCTCCTTTATTCCCCTCCTCTATACACTTCCCTTATTACCCTCCTCTATCCATCTCCTTTATTCCCCTCCTCTATACACTTCCCTTATTACCCTCCTCTATCCATCTCCTTTATTCCCCTCCTCTATACACTTCCCTTATTACCCTCCTCTATCCATCTCCCTTATTCCCCTCCTCTATCCATCTCCTTTATTCCCCATCCTCTATCCACCTCCCTTATCCCCCCTCCTCTATCATCTCCCTTATTCCCCTCCTCTATCCATCTCCCTTATTCCCCTCCTCTATCCATCTCCCTTATTCCCCTCCTCTATCATCTCCCTTATTCCCCCTCCTCTATCCACCTCCCTTATTCCCCTCCTCTATCCAACTCCCTTATTCCCCTCCTCTATCCATCTCCCTTATTCCCCTCCTCTATCCATCTCCCTTATTCCCCCTCTCTATCCACCTCCCTTATTCCCCTCCTCTATCCAACTCCCTTATTCCCCTCCTCTATCCATCTCCCTTATTCCCCTCCTCTATCCATCTCCCTTATTCCCCTCCTCTATCCAACTCCCTTATTCCCCTCCTCTATCCATCTCCCTTATTCCCCTCCTCTATCCAACTCCCTTATTCCCCCTCCTCTATCCACCTCCCTTATTCCCCTCCTCTATCCACCTCCCTTATTCCCCCTCCTCTATCCATCTCCCTTATTCCCCTCCTCTATCCACCTCCCTTATTCCCCCTCCTCTATCCATCTCCCTGCTTCCCCCTCCTCTATCCATCTCCCTTATTCCCCCTCCTCTATCCATCTCCCTTATTCCCCTCCTCTATCCATCTCCCTTATTCCCCTCCTCTATCCAACTCCCTTATTCCCCTCCTCTATCCATCTCCCTTATTCCCCTCCTCTATCCAACTCCCTTATTCCCCCTCCTCTATCCACCTCCCTTATTCCCCTCCTCTATCCACCTCCCTTATTCCCCCTCCTCTATCCATCTCCCTTATTCCCCTCCTCTATCCATCTCCCTTATTCCCCCTTCTCTATCCATCTCCATTTATTCCCCCTCCTCTATCCATCTCCCTTATTCCCCCTCCTCTATCCATCTCCCTTATTCCCCTCCTCTATCCACCTCCCTTATTCCCCCTCCTCTATCCACCTCCCTTATTCCCCCTCCTCTATCCCTCTCCCTTTATTCCCCCTCCTCTATCATCTCCCTTTATTCCCCCTCCTCTATCCAGCTCCCTTAATTCCCCCTACTCTATCCATCTCCCTTTATTCCCCCTCCTCTATTTATTCTTCCTCTGTTCCCCATACAGTATGATTAGATGGTTTACCCATTAAAATAGTTTGGAGCATATATAGTTTGACTTTCATTCTTCCTCTGTTTCCTATACAGTGTGATCCAGGTGAAGCCACCAAGCTCCTGTATGACCTGCTCTACACTGAGCCCATCAAGATGGTCCTGATGCCCGGCTGCAGCTCTGTTTCTACTCTGGTGGCCGAGGCCGCTCGCATGTGGAACCTTATAGTGGTGAGTGTGTAAATCCATATGACAGGGTCCCCTACTTCACTTGGTACCAGATGTGAAAAAAATCATCTGAGAGTCATGAGCCTCCAGCGTCAGTCAGAGGTTGTGCCCCAAATGGCAACTTATTCTCTATGTAGTGCACTACTTTAGAACATGGCCTTATGGGGATAATTGGGGAATAGGGTGCCATTTGGGATGTTCCCTCAGCCTCTAGCGTCAGTCAGATAGCTAGCAGACTAGTGGTGTCTAGAGGGAGGTTGAGTCAGAGTCATAGCTAGCAGACTAGTGGTGTCTAGAGGGAGGTTGAGTCAGTCAGATAGCTAGCAGACTAGTGGTGTCTAGAGGGAGGTTGAGTCAGAGTCATAGCTAGCAGATTAGTGGTGTCTAGAGGGAGGTTGAGTCAGAGTCATAGCTAGCAGATTAGTGGTGTCTAGAGGGAGGTTGAGTCAGAGTCATAGCTAGCAGATTAGTGGTGTCTAGAGGGAGGTTGAGTCAGAGTCATAGCTAGCAGATTAGTGGTGTCTAGAGGGAGGTTGAGTCAGAGTCAGATAGCTAGCAGACTAGTGGTGTCTAGAATGAGGTTGAGTCAGTCAGATAGCTAGCAGACTAGTGGTGTCTAGAGGGAGGTTGAGTCAGAGTCATAGCTAGCAGACTAGTGGTGTCTAGAGGGAGGTTGAGTCAGTCAGATAGCTAGCAGACTAGTGGTGTCTAGAGGGAGGTTGAGTCAGAGTCATAGCTAGCAGATTAGTGGTGTCTAGAGGGAGGTTGAGTCAGAGTCATAGCTAGCAGATTAGTGGTGTCTAGAGGGAGGTTGAGTCAGAGTCATAGCTAGCAGATTAGTGGTGTCTAGAGGGAGGTTGAGTCAGAGTCATAGCTAGCAGATTAGTGGTGTCTAGAGGGAGGTTGAGTCAGAGTCATAGCTAGCAGACTAGTGGTGTCTAGAGGGAGGTTGAGTCAGAGTCATAGCTAGCAGACTAGTGGTGTCTAGAGGGAGGTTGAGTCAGAGTCATAGCTAGCAGATTAGTGGTGTCTAGAGGGAGGTTGAGTCAGAGTCATAGCTAGCAGATTAGTGGTGTCTAGAGGGAGGTTGAGTCAGAGTCATAGCTAGCAGATTAGTGGTGTCTAGAGGGAGGTTGAGTCAGAGTCATAGCTAGCAGATTAGTGGTGTCTAGAGGGAGGTTGAGTCAGAGTCATAGCTAGCAGATTAGTGGTGTCTAGAGGGAGGTTGAGTCAGAGTCATAGCTAGCAGATTAGTGGTGTCTAGAGGGAGGTTGAGTCAGAGTCATAGCTAGCAGATTAGTGGTGTCTAGAGGGAGATTGAGTCAGAGTCATAGCTAGCAGATTAGTGGTGTCTAGAGGGAGGTTGAGTCAGAGTCATAGCTAGCAGATTAGTGTTGTCTAGAGTGAGGTTGAGTCAGAGTCATAGCTAGCAGATTCGTGGTGTCTAGAGTGAGGTTGAGTCAGAGTCATAGCTAGCAGATTAGTGGTGTCTAGAGGGAGGTTGAGTCAGAGTCATAGCTAGCAGATTAGTGGTGTCTAGAGGGAGGTTGAGTCAGAGTCATAGCTAGCAGATTAGTGGTGTTTAGAGGGAGGTTGAGTCAGAGTCATAGCTAGCAGATTCGTGGTGTCTAGAGGGAGGTTGAGTCAGAGTCATAGCTAGCAGATTCGTGGTGTCTAGAGGGAGGTTGAGTCAGAGTCATAGCTAGCAGATTAGTGGTGTCTAGAGGAAGGTTGAGTCAGTCAGCTAGCAGATTAGTGGTGTCTAGAGGGAGGTTGAGTCAGAGTCATAGCTAGCAGATTAGTGGTGTCTAGAGGGAGGTTGAGTCAGAGTCATAGCTAGCAGATTAGTGGTGTCTAGAGGTAGGTTGAGTCAGAGTCATAGCTAGCAGATTAGTGGTGTCTAAAGGGAGGTTGAGTCAGAGTCATAGCTAGCAGATTAGTGGTGTCTAGAGGGAGGTTGAGTCAGAGTCATAGCTAGCAGATTAGTGGTGTCTAGAGGGAGGTTGAGTCAGAGTCATAGCTAGCAGACTAGTGGTGTCTAGAGGGAGGTTGAGTCAGAGTCATAGCTAGCAGATTAGTGGTGTCTAGAGTGAGGTTCAGTCAGAGTCATAGCTAGCCGATTAGTGGTGTCTAGAGGGAGGTTGAGTCAGAGTCATAGCTAGCAGATTAGTGGTGTCTAGAGTGAGGTTCAGTCAGAGTCATAGCTAGCAGATTAGTGGTGTCTAGAGTGAGGTTGATTCAGAGTCATAACTTGCAGAGTAATGATGTCTAGAGTGAGGTTGAGTCAGAGTCAGCTAGCAGACTAGTGGTGTCTAGAATGAGGTTGAGTCAGAGTCATAGCTAGCAGACTAGTGGTGTCTAGAGGGAGGTTGAGTCAGAGTCATAGCTACGAGATTAGTGGTGTCTAGAGGGAGGTTGACTCGGAGTCACAGCTAGCAGATTAGTGGTGTCTAGAGGGAGGTTGAGTCAGAGTCATAGCTAGCAGACTAGTGGTGTCTAGACGGAGGTTGAGTCAGAGTCATAGCTACGATATTAGTGGTGTCTAGAGGGTTGTTGACTCAGAGTCATAGCTAGCAGATTAGTGGTGTCTAGAGGGAGGTTGAGTCAGAGTCATAGCTTGCAGACTAGTGGTGTTTAGAGGGAGGTTGACTCAGAGTCATAGCTAGCAGACTAGTTGTGTCTAGAGTGAGGTTGACTCTGAGTCATAGCTAGCAGATTAGTGGTGTCTATATGGAGGTTCAGTCAGAGTCATAGCTAGCAGATTAGTGGTGTCTAGAGGGAGGTTGAGTCAGAGTCATAGCTAGCAGATTAGTGGTGTCTAGAGTGAGGTTCAGTCAGAGTCATAGCTAGCCGATTAGTGGTGTCTAGAGGGAGGTTGAGTCAGAGTCATAGCTAGCAGATTAGTGGTGTCTAGAGTGAGGTTCAGTCAGAGTCATAGCTAGCAGATTAGTGGTGTCTAGAGGGAGGTTGAGTCAGAGTCATAGCTAGCAGATTAGTGGTGTCTAGAGGGAGGTTGATTCAGAGTCATAACTTGCAGAGTAATGATGTCTAGAGTGAGGTTGAGTCAGAGTCAGCTAGCAGACTAGTGGTGTCTAGAATGAGGTTGACTCAGAGTCATAGCTAGCAGATTAGTGGTGTCTAGATGGAGGTTCAGTCAGAGTCATAGCTAGCAGATTAGTGGTGTCTAGAGGGAGGTTGACTTAGAGTCATAGCTAGCAGACTAGTGCTGTCTAGAATGAGGTTGACTTAGAGTCATAGCTAGCAGACTAGTGGTGTCTAGATGGAGGTTCAGTCAGAGTCATAGCTGAGCTCCAGGTAGTTGGCACACTTGAATGGCCCTCTCTGTGAGCTCTACTGGCACCTGATAGAGACCTGACAGGGAAGCAGACACCTCAGATCCACTTAGCTGGCAGGAAAGGAGAGGAGAGGAGAGTATTTTGTCAGCCTAGAGGTAAGGGAAGCGTTCCAAGGCCTCTGAACTGGAATACGAAGTGGCAGGGAGGTCAGAAGGAATAATAACACTGGTCTGTCCGTCTCAGTGTTTGAGTTTCAAATGGTACCCTAGTGTACTACTTTTGACGAGGGCCCATACCATTTGCCTCTCACATTTGACAGCTAGTATTGCGCCCTGAAAGATATTGAAGTTTCCCAAATTATGTTGTTATGACCACTGTCCAGACTTGAAACACCCTTTACCTATTACTGTATGTCTAGACTGCATATAGACACCTTTATGGAGGGATACAGGAATAGCAGGCTGATATTTGGTAGCTATTATTACACAGTGTTTCTGTCACTCTCCACTTTTAGGAGTTATAAAGTGTACTCTCACAGAAAAAGGTTTGTAGTCTAGATGCTGGGCGGGTACACGCCCCTATCCCTTCATTTAGCATGCAGTGCTATTCTGGTGTCATAAAGAGCTGTCTCAGTCTGTTCCCACATCAGATGTTTTACCCATAATCCCTCTGCAGTGGCCGTGTCATCGTTCAATGTATGTTTGCGTCCCAAATTGAACCCTATACCCTATATAGTGCATTACTTTTTACTAGGGCCCATAGGGCTCTGGTCAAAAGTAGTGCACTATATAGGAAATAGGGTGCCATTTTAATTTAACAGCTCACATTGCAGCTGATCAATAAAAAATGTTTAATACACTAGCAGGACCTAATTTACTGGGATATGGCTGAGTGATATTCTAGCAGGACCTAATTTACTGGGATTTGGCTGAGGGATATTCTAGCAGGACCTAATTTACTGGGATTTGGCTGAGGGATATTCTAGCAGGACCTAATTTACTGGGATATGGCGGAGTGATATTGAACCAAACATCGTTGTGCTTGATTATGTTAACTCCCTTTTATTATTGTCTTGTTTCTTCTTCTTCTTCTTCTTCTTCTTCTTCTTCTTCTTCTTCTTCTTCTTCTTCTTCTTCTTCTTCTTCTTCTTCTTCTTCTTCTTCTTCTTCTGTCTCTTCATCGTCCTTCATTTTCTCTCTTCTTTCAATGATGCCATCTTTGTAGCTCAGACATAATGGGGACACCCTAACACTCTCCTCCTCTCCTCTCTCCTCAGTTATCCTATGGTTCCAGTTCTCCAGCTCTCTCCAACCGTCAGCGCTTCCCAACGTTCTTCCGTACCCATCCATCTGCCACCCTCCACAACCCCACCAGGGTTCAGCTCTTTCAGAAGTGGAAATGGACTAAGATCGCAACCATCCAGCAGACTACGGAAGTCTTCACCTCGGTGAGTGACAGGCGTCTTTAAAAATATATATAATTTTTTTTAAGTATTTTAATTGTTTTATGGACAGTGATATTCTGAATGTAGAGGGGAGACAGATACAGAGGAAGACAGAGAGGAAGGGTTGAGACGGGATTCATACCCACGTCAGCATGGGTATATGTGGCCTAGAGTCTGTGGGGCCAAACACTCTACCAAGCCCCTTTCTAAGTAAGGTGTTCTAGACTCAAGTTTTATGGTCTTTGATGAAACACCAGCCTTCTGGTTCCGGTAGCATGCATTGAAACGCGTGGCCTCATCGTGGGTTTCTTTTGCGAAAATAACCATGAATTAACAGAGTTGTTTTCTAAAATGATCAATTGTAACCACCATATTAACGCGTTCATTGTATGATAAGAAAAAACGAGCAGGTCAATTTCACTCCAGCAGATAGCATGATCTGTCTGTTCACAATTCACCTGTGGGAACATGGCGGCTCTCAACTCCCGACAACAGAAAGAGTTGGTCGCTACTGTTTGAGAGACTGTTTGTGAGGAGATTACATCTGCCCTCGACTTACAATTAAAACCGGTAAATGAATCACTCGCATTGATCACTTCTAAAGTGGATGCATTTTCAACCAAAGTGGAAAGTCTGGAGAAGACAGCCAATTCAACAGAGGTGCGACTCCATGACCTGGAAACAGCGCAAGCTAAATTAGAAGGGGTAATCGATCTCCTAAAAGAGAAAACGGAATCACTTGAAAATCGTTCCCGTAAATTCAATGTGTGGGTCAAAGGACTGCCGTGGAAGCGGGCAACCCAACTTCTTTCACGAGCAATCTTTTCTATGAACTGTTCGGGCAGGAGAAGCTGGGTCCCATGCCACTGATTAACATTGCGCACTGCACGGGTCCTCTCCGGAATGGCTCTCGTTTTGAAGTGAAACTGCAAATTGTTCGCCTTGTAGCGGAATCAGGGGGTCTCTGACCTATGCTGAGAAGAGGATCAGTATCTACCCGGATCTGAGTGCTGAACTGCTGAAACAGAAGGCGACGAACAACGAGGTGAGATCCCAGCTACGCCAGCTATATCTGAGATGGGGCTTCATCCACCCGGGAACAAACTCATCTTGATCTTTCAGAACACAACGCACACATTCTCCACTCCCAATAAAGCTCAAGACTATTTTCGAGAATCACATCATGCCCTGACTAGTCGACAAATTAAAACCCCATTATGACTGGCTCAATATTCAGGCATGCCATCCACGCACAATCATGCAGCCTAGCCTATGGCTACGACGCTGCCCTCAGCATAAGCCAATGAGGAGGACACCCCCTCAAGTGGGTACAATGTACAGTATTACTATTGGACTTGGTTATTATTATATTACCTGTGGTCCAGGATGTTAACAGTGATGACATCACACCAATTAATGAACAATGGACACTATATTGAGGAGTCACACGGACTGGGGCTGCTTCCTTGTGGGGCTACAGAGCATTGAATCCCTACATGGGAAAATATTGCTACATAAGTTGGAAGCTATTCCCCTACACTTTTTGTTGTTGTTGCTACTGCTAAGGAGAGATGGCCAGTCCCAAATGGGCTACTACACAATAGCTTTTTTTATTTTGTTGATTGCTGTCCTACTATAAACTGTGTGGTTCGAGCCCTGAATGCTGATTGGCTGACAGCCGTGGTATATCAGACCGTATACCACGGGTATGACAAAACCTTTATTTTTACTTCTCTAATGATGTTGGTAACCAGTGTATAATAGCAATAAGGCACCTCAGGGGTTTGTGGTATATGGCCAATATACCACGGCTAAGGGCTGTATCCAGGCACTCTGCGTTTCGTCGTGCATAATAACAGCCCCTAGCTGTGGTATATTGGCCATATGCCACACCTCCTCGTGGCTTATTGCTTAATTATAGACTGCATTTCTTGCACATACCTACTTCTTCTGTTGTGTGCGTAGAGCACTTAAATGCCAACTGCTACGGTTTCCATTTGACTGTTTAGGCATATCTGTTGTTATGTTCACTCTTTTCATTTTTCTTCACTACCCGCCTTAACTCATCCAGTCTGATAGATACCTGCCTTAACTCATCCAGTCTGATAGATACCCACCCTAACTCATCAAGTCTGATAGATAGCCACCCTAACTCATCAAGTCTGATAGATACCCACCCTAACTCATCCAGTCTGATAGATACCCACCCTAACTCATCCAGTCTGATAGATACCCACCCTAACTCATCAAGTCTGATAGATACCCACCCTAACTCATCAAGTCTGATAGATACCCACCCTAACTCATCAAGTCTGATAGATACCCACCCTAACTCATCAAGTCTGATAGATACCCACCCTAACTCATCCAGTCTGATAGATACCCACCCTAACTCATCCAGTCTGATAGATACCCACCCTAACTCATCAAGTCTGATAGAAACCCACCCTAACTCATCCAGTCTGATAGATACCAACCCTAACTCATCCAGTCTGATAGATACCCACCCTAACTCATCCAGTCTGATAGATACCCGCCCTAACTCATCAAGTCTGATAGATACCCACCCTAACTCATCCAGTCTGATAGATACCCACCCTAACTCATCAAGTCTGATAGATACCCACCCTAACTCATCCAGGTTGATAGATACCCACCCTAACTCATCAAGTCTGATAGATACCCACCCTAACTCATCAAGTCTGATAGATACCCACCCTAACTCATCCAGTCTGATAGATACCCACCCTAACTCATCCAGTCTGATAGATACCCGCCTTAACTCATCCAGTCTGATAGATAGCCACCCTAACTCATCCAGTCTGATAGATACCCGCCCTAACTCATCCAGTCTGATAGATACCCACCCTAACTCATCCAGTCTGATAGATACCCGCCTTAACTCATCCAGTCTGATAGATACCCACCTTAACTCATCCAGTCTGATAGATACCCACCCTAACTCATCCAGTCTGATAGATACCCGCCCTAACTCATCCAGTCTGATAGATACCCGCCCTAACTCATCCAGTCTGATAGATACCCACCCTAACTCATCCAGTCTGATAGATACCCACCCTAACTCATCCAGTCTGATAGATACCCACCCTAACTCATCAAGTCTGATAGATACCCACCCTAACTCATCCAGTCTGATAGATACCCACCCTAACTCATCAAGGGGATGTTTTACAGGGAGGGTTGTCTGGGTGGGGAATGACTAATGTGTGAGTTTCCCTGCTGGTCCTGTTTTTTGTTACACATCCATGGGCTTATCAACATTAAAGATAACAATTACATCATTAATATAACATTCCTTTCTGGAAAACAATGGCAACGCTAGCTATTCTCTCTTGGAATTGGAAAGGCTTAAATTATCCTATCAAACATTCCAGCTGTCTTGATTTTCTAGCAGGAAACCATGTTGACATAGCAGTGCTCCAAGAAACACACTTGCTCCTTAAGGATTTTGATTTGATTTGATTTATTAGGATCCCCATTAGCCAACGCCAATGGCGACAGCTGGTCTTACTGGGGTCCGACATACAGTGGGGAAAAAAAGTATTTAGTCAGCCACCAATTGTGCAAGTTCTCCCACTTAAAAAGATGAGAGAGGCCTGTAATTTTTATCATAGGTACACGTCAACTATGACAGACAAAACGAGAAAGAAAATCCAGAAAATCACATTGTAGGATTTTTAATGAATTTATTTGCAAATTATGGTGGAAAATAAGTATTTGGTCAATAACAAAAGTTTCTCAATACTTTGTTATATACCCTTTGTTGGCAATGACACAGGTCAAACATTTTTATGTAAGTCTTCACAACACTGTTGCTGGTATTTTGGCCCATTCCTCCATGCAGATCTCCTCTAGAGCAGTGATGTTTTGGGGCTGTCGCTGGGCAACACGGACTTTCAACTCCCTCCAAAGATTTTCTATGGGGTTGAGATCTGGAGACTGGCTAGGCCACTCCAGGACCTTGAAATGCTTCTTACGAAGCCACTCCTTCGTTGCCCGGGCGGTGTGTTTGGGATCATTGTCATGCTGAAAGACCCAGCCACATTTCATCTTCAATGCCCTTGCTGATGGAAGGAGGTTTTCACTCAAAATCTCACGATACATGGCCCCATTCATTCTTTCCTTTACACGGATCCGTCGTCCTGGTTCCTTTGCAGGAAAACAGCCCCAAAGCATGATGTTTCCACCCCCATGCTTCACAGTAGGTATGGTGTTCTTTGGATGCAACTCAGCCTTCTTTGTCCTCCAAACACGACGAGTTGAGTTTTTACCAAAAAGTTCTATTTTGGTTTCATCTGACCATATGACATTCTCCCAATCCTCTTCTGGATCATCCAAATGCACTCTAGCAAACTTCAGACGGGCCTGGACATGTACTGGCTTAAGCAGGGGAACACGTCTTGCACTGCAGGATTTGAGTCCCTGGCGGCGTAGTGTGTTACTGATGGTAGGCTTTGTTACTTTGGTCCCAGCTCTCTGCAGGTCATTCACTAGGTGCCCCCGTGTGGTTCTGGGATTTTTGCTCACCGTTCTTGTGATCATTTTGACCCCACGGGGTGAGATCTTGCGTGGAGCCCCAGATCGAGGGAGATTATCAGTGGTCTTTTATGTCTTCCATTTCCTAATAATTGCTCCAACAGTTGATTTCTTCAAACCAAGCTGCTTACCTATTGCAGATTCAGTCTTCCCAGCCTGTTGCAGGTCTACAATTTTGTTTCTGGTGTCCTTTGACAGCTCTTTGGTCTTGGCCATAGTGGAGTTTGGAGTGTGACTGTTTGAGGTTGTGGACAGGTGTCTTTTATACTGATAACAAGTTCAAACAGGTGCCATTAATACAGGTAACGAGTGGAGGACAGAGGAGCCTCTTAAAGAAGAAGTTACAGATCTGTGAGAGCCAGAAATCTTGCTTGTTTTTAGGTGACCAAATACTTAATTTCCACCATACTTTGCAAATAAATTCATAAAAAATCCTACAATGTGATTTTCTGGAAAAAAAAATCTCAATTTGTCAGTCATAGTTGACATGTACCTATGATGAAAATTACAGGCCTCTCTCATCTTTTTAAGTGGGAGAACTTGCACAATTGGTGGCTGACTAAATACTTTTTTTCCCCACTGTATAACGAAAAAGACATTACAGACAAAATACTTTACAATTTACATACATTTAAAAACATGAACATGTAGTGTGTGTGTATCTATCAGTTACACATACATGTCAGTACATACACACAACAAGTAGGTCACATGGGGGAGAGGTGTTGTGCCGTGAGGTGCTGCTTTATTCGTTTTTTAAAACCAGGTTTGCTGTTCACTTGCGCTATATAAGATGGAAGGGAGTTCCATGCACTCATGGCTCTGTATGATACTGTACGTTTCCTTGAATTTGTTCTGGACCTGGGGACTGTGAAAAGAGCCCTGGTGGCATGTCTGGTGGGGTAAGTGTGTATGTCAGTCAGTGCTGTGTGTAAGTTGACTATGCACACAATTTGGATTTTCCAAAACACACAAGAAGTGACGCAGTCAGTCTTTCCTCATCTCTTAGCCAAGAGAGACTGGCATGCATAATATTAACATTAGCCCTCTGATTACAATGAAGAGCAAGACGTGCCGCTCTGTTCTGAGCCAGCTGCAGCTTAACTAGGTCTTTCTTTGCAGCACTTGACCATATGACTGGACAATAATCAAGATAAGATAAAAGCCTGCAGCACTTCCTTTGTGGAGTGTGGTGTCAAAAAAGCAGAACATCTCTTTATTACAGACAGCCCTCTCCCCATCTTTACAACCATTGAATCTTTATGTTTTGACCATGACAGTTTACAATCTAAGGTAAAGGCAAGTAATTTAGTCTCCTCAACTTCTTCAACGAGTTACCAGACTCAGCTGAGGTTACTGGCCACCCAATTCCAAAACAGACTGCAACTCTTTGTTAAGGTTTTCAGTGACTTCATTAGCTGTGGTTGCTGATGTGTATATGGTTGAATCATCAGCATACATGGACACCCATGCTTTGTTTAATGCCAGTGGCAGGTCATTGGTAAAAATAGAAAAGAGTAGAGGGCCTAGAGAGCTGCCCTGCGGTACACCACACTTTACATGTTAGAGAAGCTTCCCTTAGAGAAAACCCTCTGAGTTATATTAAATAGATAGCTCTGAATCCACGATATGGAGGTTGAAGAGGTTGAAAAGCCATAACACATACGTTTTTCAACAACAGGTTATGGTCAATAATATCAAAGGCTGCACTGAAATTTAACAGTACAGCTCCCACAATCTTCCTATTATCAATTTCTTTCAACCAATCGTCAGTAATTTGCGTCAGTGCAGTACATGTTGAGTGCCCTTCCCTATAAGCATGTTGAAAGTCTGTTGTTAATTTGTTTACAAAGAAGTAGCATTTAATTTGGTCCCTCCGTTTTTTCCAAACAGTTTGCCAAGAGCTGGCAGCAAGCTGATAGGTCTGCTGTTTGAACTAGTAAAGGCCGCTTTACCGCTCTTGGGTAGCGGAATGACTTTGGGTTCCCTCCAGGCCTGAGGACAAAGACTTTCCCCTAGGCTCAGATTAAAGATATGACAGATAGGATTAGCTATAGAGTCAGCTACCATCCTCAGTAGCTTTCCATCTAAGTTGTCAATGCCAGGAGGTTTGTCATTATTGATCGATAACAATAGTTTTTCCACCTCTCCCACACTAACTTTACACAATTATTTTCTACATCATCCACAAAGCCACAATCAAAAAAAAATAGCCCCAAACAAAACTAAATGTGTAATCATAATGGCAGAAGAAACTCAAAATAATACATGAGAAACTCAAAATAATACATGAGAAACTCAAAATAATACATGAGAAACTCAAAATAATACATGAGAAACTCAAAATAATACATGAGAAACTCAAAATAATACATGAGAAACTCAAAATAATACATGACAAACTCAAAATAATACATGAGAAACTCAAAATAATACATGACAAAGTCAAAATAATACATGAGAAACTCAAAATAATACATGACAAACTCAAAATAATACATGAGAAACTCAAAATAATACATGAGAAACTCAAAATAATACATGAGAAACTCAAAATAATACATGAGAAACTCAAAATAATACATGAGAAACTGAAAAATAATACATGAGAAACTCAAAATAATACATGAGAAACTCAAAATAATACATGAGAAACTCAAAATAATACATGACAAAGTCAAAATAATACATGAGAAACTCAAAATAATACATGACAAAGTCAAAATAATACATGAGAAACTCAAAATAATACATGAGAAACTCAAAATAATACATGAGAAACTCAAAATAATACATGAGAAACTCAAAATAATACATGAGAAACTCAAAATAATACATAAGAAACTCAAAATCACCATCTTGTCTAAAGGAGAAGACCAAGAAGGTAGAATCACTTTCCTTAAATTAATCCATAATGGAAAGAAAATTGATTTTATTAATGTGTATGCTCCCAATTCATATGATCCTACGTTTTTTTGATTCTCTGAATAGCATATTGTTAGTATTAACTGAATTCCATCTGGTTATTGTGACAGACATGAATTGCCATTTCGGACATGCGGGACAAATCTAACAAGACCAACTACAATCTACACGCAACCAAGACTCCAACATACAGTATATTCTCTGATTGCAACCTCACTGATGCCTGGCGAGCACATAATCCAAAAGCAAATGAGTACACTTTCTACTCAAGCAGGCATTCTATAATATTATCTAAATCTCTATTTTCGAAAAATTAAGAAAACAGAAATTCGATATATCAGCTTGTCTGATCACCACACCTACTGGCAATTAGTCCCCTGTAGCTCAGTTGGTAGAGCATGGCGGCTTGCAATGCCAGGGTTGTGGGTTCATTTCCCACGGGGGGCCAGTATGAAAATGTATGCACTCACTAACTGTAAGTCGCTCTGGATAAGAGCATCTGCTAAATGACTAAAATGTAAAATGTAAATTACAAATGTCAGAATCTCCTAAAAGAGGCACAAGATGGCGTCTCAACATTTCATTATTACAAGATCCTACAGTCTGTGATCAATTTCAAATGTAACTAAATTAATTCATAATGATCAGTAAAAATTCATTTGATTAACCCCGAATTCTATGGGATGCCACCAAAGGTTTTATAAAAAAGTATGCAATACATTTGCATCTGGGTTAAATAAATCACAATTAAAGAAAATATCAGAATTTGAAATGTTGTTAACGGCGTTAGAGCGTGCTCAACAAACAGTTTTTTCAGACCAGGTAGCTATTATTCTTCTACATTTACATTTTAGTCATTTAGCAGACGCTCTTATCCAGAGCGACTTACAGTTAGTGAATACATATTTTTTTTATACTGGCCCCCCGTGGGAATCGAACCCACAACCCTGGCGTTGCAAACGCCATGCTCTATCAACTGAGCTACATCCCTGCTGGCCATTCCCTCCCCTACCGTGGACGACGCTGGGCCAATTGTGCGCCGCCCATGAGTCTCCCGGTCGCGGCCGGCTGCGACAGAGCCTGGATTCGAACCAGGATCTAGTGGCACAGTTAGCACTGCGATGCAGTGCCTTAGACCACTGCGCCACTCAGGAGTTCTAGAAAGAACTGTACCCCTCTGATTGTAAATCCACACCGAGCCATACTAAGTCCTTTCTAAAATAATTAAGAATTCCTCATCTCTCAACAGAGGAAGCTGCCTCGCTGGGAGCCCAAATCTCTCATAATGAACTCAAAAGAGCATTGGATAGCATGAATAGAGTCAAATCACCTGGATGGTATTCCCCGTGAGGTCTATTTAAAATTTCGGAATCAATGAGGTCCACTATTGCTAGAAATGATTAACACAGCTGTTCACAAAGGTTCATGAAAAAAAGGTAAGGATGCCACCCAGTGCCCTCACTATCGCCCCCTATCTTTAATAAACACAGATATTAAAACTGTTTTTCCAAAAGGTTGTCATCCCGTCTCGAGACTTGCTTACACAAATTGGTCCACATGGACCAAAGCGTTCTTGTTAAAAAAACATTTATCCTCGGATAACCTCAGCCGACTATTACATATCTTAAATGCTTCATCAGAAACAATAGCTCCTTTTGATGGACTAGAATGGTCATATCTCTGGTCTGTCTCGGAATATATGGGAATTGGCTCCAATTTCATCAACCTTAGGATGCATCATAAACATGACGTCCCAAGAATGCATATGCCGGGTCAAAACGACCCGATAATATCTCTGTTTTATTTATACTATCTATTTTGTGGAATTATTAATTATAACTAATTATTTTGAGTGATGATTTGGACCTTTCAATAATTATTTTATTGTTTGAAATGTTTTTAGTTGCTCTTCAACAGTTTGATACACATTTCAATGATAACATATTGTGAAAATTAATATCGGCTATTCAACATATTAGCATGTTTTTCTTACAATCAAAGTTTCACATTCAACAACATTATAATATCATCAATCATCAATCGTCAACATCGTCAATATAAACGACAACACTAAAACATAAACACTAGCAAGGAACATGCTTACTTATGCTGTCTTAGTCCATGCATTAGTTATAAACCACAAGCATGTGACTGTGCTCTTCGCAGATGGGGTGTGTTGCACTGAGAACACCAGCAGCTGATTTTCTATCCTTTGTGTTTGGGCAGAGCTGGCACCTCTTCTTCTTCTGGCTGCGCTGAGTGGTGGTGGCATGGCTCTCTTTCATCACCCAACATCTTTCCATTGCCTCAGTTCTGCTGTGGAGATGGGAGAACCTTCCAGAAGGACAACCATCTCTGCAGCACTCCAACAATCAGGCCTTAATGGTAGAGTGGCCAGACGGAAGCCACTCCTCAGTAAAAGGCACATGACAGCCCCGCTTGGAGTTTGACAAAAAAAGGCACCTAAAGGACTCTCAGACCTTGAGAAACAAGATTCTCTGGTCTGATGAAACCAAGATTGAACTCTTTGGCCAGAATGCCAAGCGTCACGTCTGGAGGAAACCTGCTCATCCACTGTGACACAGTCGCTGGGGATGAACCTTCCTCTACAGTTTGCTAGGAAAAAGTCCCACACATACCGGAAGGCTGCCAGGTGGTCCGTTGCCTCTCTGAACACTCTGGTCCTCATGTCATCAAGCCTCAGGTAGCGACGGATATCCTCATATCTTCCGACCGACATGGTGGCCTTATACATTGGATTCTGCAGTGGATCAATAAAGCATTTATTCAATATCTTGTTTTTAATGTTCATTAATCACAGTTTTCATTTCTCCTTTTTAACTCATTGAGTAAAAGGAGTTTCATAAGGAGGTGTCACGATTCAGACAGACGACCAGAGGACCACAATTGCGTCACACCAGAAAGTTTATTAAAACTTAAGGGAAAAGGGAAGTAGGGAGTGAGTGAAGGCTCCAGGGGTAACAGGGATCCCGTCCAATGTGCTGGGTCTGTGCCCCCCCCCAGTGGCAGCGATGCGTCCTATGAAGCCGGTGGTGGGTGGTCCAGAAGTCCGGGATCGAAGAGTAGTCAGGAGTCGTTATGGCAAAAAGCAGGTCTGGATCTCCTGGGGCAGAAGAGTATCCAAACATCAGGCAGGTCCGGGAACACAAAACCAGGGTGAGCCAGAAGCGCGAGCAAACAGGTTCCGGGTGTGAGCTTTGCAGACGATCTGACAAAGGAGAGCTGAAAGACAGGGCTTTAAATACTGGGAGAGGTAGTGGGTAATGCAGCGCAGCTGGCAGAGTAATTAGAGCAGAGCAGAGCAGGGACAGGTGGAGCTAGTTAGGCTGAGTAGAGAGAGTGGTGAGCAGAGTGGAAGAAAATAAAGGTGGTAACCCGGTGGAGTGAGAGGCTCATGACAGAACCCCCCCCCCAAGGGACGGCCCCAGAAGTCCCAAGAGCAACACCACGCCGGGCGGGAGGAGGGGAGCCGGAGGAGGGCTAGAACTCCTCCGAACGGTCCGAGTGAACGTCCTCATCCTCGGAGGAAGCCGGAGGGCCGTGGTCGGGAGATGGGACAGGTCCCGAGACAGGATCAGGCACAGGACAGGAAGCCGAGCGGGCAGGACGGTTAGGGACCCCTCTGGGGCGGCCCCTACGGATTGCAGGTTGATCAGGATGCCGTTGGTGGAAGGCGGTGATGAGAGTCCTATCCACAATCCGACTAGCTGGCACCCAGGTCCTTTCCTCAGGTCCATAGCCCTCCCAGTCAATGAGGTACTGGAGACCCCTACCCCTCCGTCTGGACCGAAGCAGGCGGCGGACGGTGTAAACCAGACCACCATCGACGAGCCGTGGAGGAGGAGGACAAGGCGCAGCAGGGACCAGCGGACTCTCATGAATGGGCTTAATCTTAGACACATGGAAAGTGGGGTGCACCCTCAGGGAATTAGGCAGTTGGAGCCGGACAGCAGTTGGGCTAATCACTCTTATGATAGGGAATGGGCCAATGAACCGAGGTGCCAGCTTCTGCGACTCCACCCTGAGTGGCAGGTTCTTCGATGACAACCACACCCTTTGACCAACATGGTAGGTGGGAGCAGGAATTCTCCGACGGTTGGCCCCGGTAGTGTAGCTGGCAACGGATCTGAGGAGTGTGGCTCGGGCTTGTGACCAGGTGCGGCGACATCGACGGGCAAAAGCAAGTGCAGATGGGCAAGTAACCTCCTCTTCCTGGCTGGCAAATAGAGGAGGCTGGTATCCATAAACACATTGGAAAGGGGACATACCGATGGCAGAGCAGGTCAGAGAATTGTGTGCGTACTCCACCCATGTCAATTGCTGCGACCAGGAGTGGGGGTTGCGTGAAGTCATGCATCGCAGTGCCTTCTCGAGCTCCTGATTTGCCCGCTCTGACTGCCCATTGGATTGGGGATGGAATCCGGAAGTCAGACTGACTGTGGCTCCCAGCAGGTGACAGAACTCCCTCCAAAAAGCGGAGGAGAATTGTGGACCACGGTCAGAAACTACATCCTTTGGCAGTCCGTGGATCCGGAAGACGTGTTCCAGGACCACCTGGGCGGTCTCCTTGGCGGTTGGGAGCTTGGGGAGGGGAATGAAGTGTGCCATCTTGCTGAATCGGTCAACTATGGTGAGAATGACGGTCATGCCACTTGAAGGGGGCAGCCCCGTGACAAAGTCAAGGGCGATGTGAGACCAGGGACGTCTGGGCACAGGCAGGGGCTGCAGCAATCCGGCTGGGGGCTGGCAGGACGACTTGTGTTGGTTGCAGATGGGGCAGGCTTGGACGAATTCCCGTACATCCTTTCTCAGAGAGGGCCACCAGAACCTCTGGGCGAGCAGGTTGTAAGTGCGGGTGGAGCCAGGGTGACAAGCTAGGCGGGAGTCATGTCCCCACTGAACGACCTGGGACCTCAGGTTTTCGGGGACAAAAAGGCGGTCAGCTGGGCAAGTGCTGGGACCTGGCTGGTTACGGAGAGCTTCCAGCACCTGTTCCTCAACAGCCCAGGTCAGAGCTGCTACGATGCAGGGACTTGGCAGAATCGACACAGGGTCCTTGGAGGGGGTGTCATCCTTCTGGAATTGACGGGAGAGGGCGTCTGGCTTGGTGTTGCGTGATCCAGGCCGGTATGACAGAGTGAAATTAAACCTGGTGAAGAACAGGGCCCAGCGGGACTGCCTGGAGTTCAACCGTTTGGCCGTGCGGATGTACTCCAAGTTCTTATGATCGGTCCAAACGAGAAATGGAATGGTGGACCCCTCCAGCCAGTGACGCCACTCCTCCAAGGCAAGCTTCACAGCCAGCAGCTCACGGTTCCCTATGTCGTAATTGCACTCAGAGGGGGACAACCGACGTGAGAAAAAGGCACAGGGATGGAGCTTCCTATCCTCCGCAGCCCACTGAGAAATCACAGCACCAACTCCCACATCCGAGGCGTCCACCTCCACAATGAATTGCCGGTCCACATCAGGCATCTGGAGGATGGGAGCGGAGGTGAACCTCACCTTGAGGGTACTGAAGGCTTTGTCGGCTGCTGGGGTCCAG
Organism: Coregonus lavaretus; assembly: GCF_964263955.1. Taxonomy (NCBI): domain Eukaryota; kingdom Metazoa; phylum Chordata; class Actinopteri; order Salmoniformes; family Salmonidae; genus Coregonus; species Coregonus lavaretus. Next base: position 28,650 of record NW_028164229.1, read on the forward strand.
GTGAAGGGTTGCTTGGTGCTGGTTAGAGCAGTGAGAGGGGCAGCAACGGTACTGTAGTTCCGGATAAACTTTCTATAGAAGTTAGCAAACCCCAGAAACTGTTGCAGCTTCTTTCTGTTCTCCGGAACTGGCCATGAAGTGACTGCTGATACTTTGGCAGGATCCATTTGGATACTTCCCTCTGCCACTATGTACCCCAGGAAGGCCACTGTCTTGACGTGAAACTCACATTTCTCTGCCTTGGCGTAGAGGGAATTCTCCAGAAGACGGTGAAGGACTTGCTGGACATGGCGGGTGTGTTCAGACAGGTTTCTGGAGTAGATTAAGATGTCATCCAGGTAAACGAAGACAAACTTGTTTAACATGTCCCGCAGTACATCATTCACTAGAGCCTGGAACACAGCAGGAGCATTGGTGAGGCCAAAAGGCATAACCAGATACTCGTAGTGGCCTGTTGGTGTATTGAATGCGGTTTTCCATTCATCTCCCTCCCGGATCCGCACTAGGTGGTAAGCGTTTCTGAGATCCAACTTGGTAAAAACAGTGGCTCCCTGGAGCAACTCAAAAGCAGAGGTGAGCAGAGGCAGAGGGTAACGGTTTTTCACTGTGATGTCGTTGAGTCCCCTGTAGTCGATGCAGGGGCGAAGAGATCCGTCCTTCTTCCCCACAAAGAAGAAGCCAGCACCAGCAGGAGATGAAGATGAACGGATTAATCCTGCGGACAGAGAGCCATTGATGTAGTCCTCCATGGACTTTCTTTCAGGAGCAGACAACGAATAAAGACGACCCTTTGGAGGGGCTGTTCCAGGGAGGAGGTCGATGGCACAGTCGTACGGTCGGTGAGGGGGCAGAGATGTGGCTCTTGCTTTGTTAAACACTTCTCTGAGACCATGGTAGCATTCTGGGACATTGGAGAGGTCAGGAGCGGAGTTAGTAGGTACTGGCCGAGGGGGTAGTGCGGCAGCAAGCAGGCAGGTTCGGTGGCAGTCCTCTCCCCACTCCCTGATCACCCCGGTCACCCAGTCGAGCTGAGGGTTGTGCCGGCGGAGCCATGGGTAACCCAGGATGAGTGGTTGGCCTGGAGAGGGGAGCAGGTGAAACTGGATAGTTTCTTGATGGTTTCCGGACAGACCCATCGAGACCGGGGCCGTGACATGAGTGACCGATCCGAGTAAGTGTCCGTCCAGTGCCCGGGCAGGAATAGGAGGTGTCAAACGGAGGTTCTCCAGTCCCAGTTGGCGTGCCAGCTTGATGTCCATTATGTTGGCTTCGGCGCCAGAATCCACCAGAGCAGCCAGGGTGTGAGTTGAGTCAGAGAGGCGGAGGTGAACTTGCAGCAGGGGTTTGCGGTCGGAGGACTGGATGGTCATTGAACTCAACCGGACTCCCCCTATGCCCGGTGAGCTTCGGCCCTTTAAAGGGCAGGTTACCACACGATGTCCATCACCTCCACAATAGAGGCAGAGGTTTGAGGTGAAGCGGCGCTGGCGCTCTGCAGGAGTGAGAGAGGCTCGCCCAATCTCCATAGGCTCAGACTGATCAAGCTGACCTGGGTGAGTGGCAGTAGATGACAGGAGCCCAGTCGGATCTCTCCGAATGCCGGTAGTAGGTGGACCTTGGCGCCCCCTCTCACGACGACGGGTCTGTATCCTTCTGTCGATCCTGACAGTCAGTGCGATGGCTTCATCAAGAGTGGAAGGCAGTTCATGGGAGACCAACTCGTCCTTGATATAGTCAGCCAAACTATGGAAGAACGCGTCCACCAACGATGGTGTGTTCCAAGAACTTCGTCTAGCCAGGGTTCGGAAGTCGATGGAATGGTCTGCGACTGTACGTCTGCCTTGTCGAATACTGAACAGTTCACGAGACGCCTCTGCGGTTGGTGAATCCAGGTCAAACACCTTCAGCATCTCCTCAGCAAACAGGTCGAAGGTTGCACATGCGGGGGTTTGACATTCGAACTCTGCTGTTCCCCAGAGTCGAGCTCGGCCCGTCAGGTGAGTGATGGCATACCCAACTTTAGCCCCCTCCGTGGCGAAGGTCCTTGGCTGCAAGGAGAACTGAAGTCGGCAGCTAGTCAGGAATGGCCGGACCTGGGTTGAATCGCCGTTGAACCGCTCGGGGTTTCCAATCTTGGGTTCCGGAGCAGCGGCTGCAATGACCGGGGCAGGTAACTCGGGGGCAGGGCTGGTGGGCAGACTGGCTGGGGTAAGGTTGGTGAGGAGTTGAATGATCATGGCGAGTTGTTGTTGCTGCTGCTGGAACTGCTGCTCATGCTCGTCGGTTTCCATGTCGGGGGAAGTGTGCGCTGAGTCCATAATGGTCAGATCGTACTGTCACGATTCAGACAGACGACCAGAGGACCACAATTGCGTCACACCAGAAAGTTTATTAAAACTTAAGGGAAAAGGGAAGTAGGGAGTGAGTGAAGGCTCCAGGGGTAACAGGGATCCCGTCCAATGTGCTGGGTCTGTGCCCCCCCCCAGTGGCAGCGATGCGTCCTATGAAGCCGGTGGTGGGTGGTCCAGAAGTCCGGGATCGAAGAGTAGTCAGGAGTCGTTATGGCAAAAAGCAGGTCTGGATCTCCTGGGGCAGAAGAGTATCCAAACATCAGGCAGGTCCGGGAACACAAAACCAGGGTGAGCCAGAAGCGCGAGCAAACAGGTTCCGGGTGTGAGCTTTGCAGACGATCTGACAAAGGAGAGCTGAAAGACAGGGCTTTAAATACTGGGAGAGGTAGTGGGTAATGCAGCGCAGCTGGCAGAGTAATTAGAGCAGAGCAGAGCAGGGACAGGTGGAGCTAGTTAGGCTGAGTAGAGAGAGTGGTGAGCAGAGTGGAAGAAAATAAAGGTGGTAACCCGGTGGAGTGAGAGGCTCATGACAGGAGGCCCATAAGAATGTTGCCAGATATACAACCAAAATGGTTTTACGGATGGTGGATGAGGAAGCCATTGGTGCCTCCGACTCAGAATCTGAGGTATCCAATTCAGATGACACAGACTATGTGCCTGTGGGTCAAGTTGGAGTTGTGGATGCACCTGGTAGTTCAGCTGTTCTAGATGATTCTACAGATGGGGAGGACTCCTCTGAGGAGGAGAGTGAAAACTAGTCAAATAGACTGAGTAAAAAAGGGGTCTTAATAGCTCCCGTGTGGAGACATCCCAGCTTTTCTCCAAGCCGGCGAGGAGGGTTAAACCAATAAATGCCTTTAGTTCCTCTTTGTTGACCTCTCTCCACTCTTTCCCTTTTGCTGTTGCTGTTCTCCGTCCTTCTAAATTTGTACACTTTAGGACCTCCTCGATGATGTTGTCACTAATGAACAGCTCCCAGGCATCTTTTGGTGACACAACTGTTGACCCCGGCACAGGCCCGGGGTCAACAGGGATGTTCACTCCATTAAGACCCCTTTTTTACTCAGTCTATTTGACTAGTTTTCACTCTCCTCCTCAGAGGAGTCCTCCCCATCTGTAGAATCATCTAGAACAGCTGAACTACCAGGTGCATCCACAACTCCAACTTGACCCACAGGCACATAGTCTGTGTCATCTGAATTGGATACCTCAGATTCTGAGTCGGAGGCACCAATGGCTTCCTCATCCACCATCCGTAAAACCATTTTGGTTGTATATCTGGCAACATTCTTATGGGCCTCCTTATGAAACTCCTTTTACTCAATGAGTTAAAAAGGAGAAATGAAAACTGTGATTAATGAACATTAAAAACAAGATGTTGAATAAATACTTTATTAATAACGTTGGATTTTATTGTTGTAGCAAAAAAGAAAGATCAGTTTGACGAGTGCAATGCAGTGAATTCCATATGAAATACGGGTCGTAGTTGACCCACATATGAAAACTTGGGGTAGTGATGCAAAAACAATATGCCAATCCCTCAGCCATAGTTTTAACAGGCAAAATCTGCTCTGTTCTGTTCAGAATCACTAGAAGCAGCAGGCAAGGTGATCCAATTTCTCCTTTGCTATTCTTCTTATCCACGGAACCCCTGGCCCAGGCAATTCACCAATCAAAGGAAATAACACCAATTACCCTCAAAGCTACTGATCACTTCATGTCATTATATGAGGACGAACCTATATCTAGACAGTGAATTCCAATCACTCCCAAAACGCATTGAAGATCATAGATAAATTCAGCTTCATCTCAAGTTATAAAATTAGTCTAACCAAATCAGCCCTACTGCCTCTCAAGACGTCGATGGAGGGCTCCATCTCTACTTATGGAATCCCAATAGTTTCCCATTTAAAATATTTGGGAGTAGATATATTTCCTTCCTTAGATAAAACCATTGCCAGAACGTTAACAGAACGCTCAAATCAATTAAAACCGACCTCAGTAGATGGACTAACATCCCATTTGCTTTAAGCGGCTGAATATATATTATCAAAATGAATATATTGCAAGAAAGCAAAGGTAACTGAACTAAATGACTATCGCCCCGTAGCACTCACCTCTGTCATCATGAAGTGCTTTGAGAGACTAGTCAAGGATCATATCACCTCTACCTTACCTGTCACCCTAGACCCACTTCAATTTTCTTACCGCCCCAATAGATCCACAGACGATGCAATTGCCATCACACTGCACACTGACCTATCTCATCTGGACAAGAGGAATACCTATGTAAGAATGCTGTTCATTGACTATAGCTCAGCATTCAACACCATAGTACCCTCCAAGCTCATCATTAAGCTCGAGGCCCTGGGTCTGAACCCCGCCCTGTGCAACTGGGTCCTGGACTTCCTGACGGGCCGCCCCCAGGGGGTGAAGGTAGGAAACAACATCTCCACTTTGCTGATCCTCCACTCTGGGGCCCCACAAGGGTGCGTGCTCAGCCCCCTCCTGTACTCCCTGTTCACCCATGACCGCGTGGCCAAGCACGCCTCCAACTCAATCATCAAGTTTGCAGATGACACAGCAGTAGTAGGCTTGATTACCAACAATGACGAAACCGCCCTATGGGAGGAGGTGAGGGCTCTGGGAGTGTGGTGCCAGGAAAATAACCTCTCACTCAACGTCAACAAAACAAAGGAGATGATCATGGACTTCAGGAAACAGCAGAGGGTGCACCACCCTATCCACATCGACGGGACCGCAGTGGAGAAAGTGGAAAGCTTCAAGTTCCTTGGAGTACCCATCACTGACAAACTGAAATGGTCCACCCACGCAGACAGTGTGGTGAAGAAGGTGCAACAGAGCCTGATCAACCTCAGGAGGCTGAAGAAAATTGGCTTGGCACCTAAAACCCTCACAAACTTTTACAGATGCACAATTGAGAGCATCATGTTGGGCTGTATCACTGCCTGGTACGGCAACTGCACCACCCACACCTGCAGGGCTCTCCAGAGGGCAAACTACCCGCCCTCCAGGACACCTACAGCACCCGATGTCACAGGAAGGCCAAAAAGATCATCAAGGACATCAACCACCCGAGCCACTGCCTGTTCACCCCGCTATCATCCAGAAGGCGAGGTCAGTTCAGGTGCATCAAAGCTGGGACCGAGAGAATGAAAAACAGCTTCTATCACAAGGCCATCAGACTGTTAAATAGCCATCACTAGCACACTAGAGGCTGCTGCTGCCTATTGAAATCACTGGCCACTTTAAGAAATTGAACACTAGTCACTTTAATAATGTTTACATATCTTGCACTACTCATCTCATATGTATATACTGCATTCTATAATATTCTACTGTATCTCAGTCCATGCCGCTCTGTCATTGCTTGTCTATATATGTATATATTCTTAAATTCCATTCCTTACTTAGATTTGTGTATATTGGGTATATGTTGTGAAATTGTTAGATATTACTTGTTAGATATTACTGCACTGTCGGAGCTAGAAGCACAAGCATTTCGCTACACCTGCAATAACATCTGCTAAACACGTGTATGTGTCCAATAAAATGTTATTTTATTTTATTTTATATTGCTACGGCGGAATATCAGTAGTTCAAAGCTTCCCATGTCTCCCCCTTTTGGCTATTGGGATAAAGTTCATAGTGCAGTTTCAAAATTCATAGTGATCCCGGATAAAATTAACAAACATACAACGAGGGAAAGACGTAGGAGGACTATCCATACCAAATTTGAAACAGTATTTCCAGCACTAGCATTTTGCCCCATCCTAAATTGGTTTAGTCATCATTCTTCCGCCCACTGGCTGAGTATAGAGAGAAATATGGTGTTTCCTATTGCCCTGGAAGAGGTGGTCTTCACTGATATATCCCTTAAACAATGTAATATGGTGTTTCCTATTGATCTGGAAGAGGTGGTCTCCACTGATATATCCCTTAAACTATGTAATATGGTGTCTCCTATTGATCTGGAAGAGGTGGTCTCCACTGATATATCCCTTAAACAATGTAATATGGTGTCTCCTATTGATCTGGAAGAGGTGGTCTCCACTGATATATCCCTTAAACAATGTAATATGGTGTCTCCTATTGATCTGGAAGAGGTGGTCTCCACTGATATATCCCTTAAACAATGTAATATGGTGTCTCCTATTGATCTGGAAGAGGTGGTCTGCACTGATATATCCCTTAAACAATGTAATATGGTGTCTCCTATTGATCTGGAAGAGGTGGTCTCCACTGATATATCCCTTAAACAATGTAATATGGTGTCTCCTATTGATCTGGAAGAGGTGGTCTCCACTGATATATCCCTTAAACAATGTAATATGGTGTCTCCTATTGATCTGGAAGAGGTGGTCTTCACTGATATATCCCTTAAACAATGTAATATGGTGTCTCCTATTGATCTGGAAGAGGTGGTCTCCACTGATATATCCCTTAAACAATGTAATATGGTGTCTCCTATTGATCTGGAAGAGGTGGTCTCCACTGATATATCCCTTAAACAATGTAATATGGTGTCTCCTATTGATCTGGAAGAGGTGGTCTCCACTGATATATCCCTTAAACAATGTCAACTAATCTTTGGTCCTATTACTGCTCACACAATCTCTACTTGCCGCAAAATTGAAAAACAATGTAACTGGGAATCAAAATTGAGAACCCGAATGAGTTCGGCTCATTTCGCTTATGCCTGGAGCCAGCCCTGATCTGTGTCTGTCTGTCTGTCTGTCTGTCTATGTGTCTGTCTGTTCTGTCAAGACATGTTGTACTGAAAATACAAAACAAAACATCTGAATGAAGTGAGTGCTGGCTGTTTTCATGTTTTATCTCTCCGTCAGACGCTGGATGATCTAGAGACGAGGACCAAGGAGGCCGGGATAGAGATCAGCGTTCGCCAGAGCTTCCTCACCGACCCGGCTCCAGCTGTCAAGAACCTCAAGGTGCCTCCTTCCCTCTCTCCCTGGTTTATCCCCTCTGCTGCCATGGCAACTGGCAGGTGATTGAACACATGAGATCAATCACGTCGGAGCTTGGTGAACAAAACCCAGAGAGCCTCTCACACACACCATTAGTCCACAGGAGCAGCAAGGGCCCCGGCTGGCGTAACACGTCAGACATAATCACAGAAACACAGGGCGGGCGTTACTGGAAACCCTGTCTTTTATTTTGAAGAGACTCAAGTTAATTGAAGAGTAGGGTTGACCCCTCTCTACCCTCCTCTACCTCTCCGTTCCCCATCCCTCCTCCCTCACCCTGTCCTCCTTCTCTCTCCTTCCCTCTTCTCTCCTCCTCCGGTGTCAATGTGCTTTCTTCCTGACTGGTGCCTATTCAGCATAACCTTTCCTGGCATACCGGCCTGGGGTTTTTGTGAGATATTAATTGGCCTGGGGTTTTTGTGAGATATTAATTGGCCTGGGGTTTTTGTGAGATATTAATTGGCCTGGGGTTTTTGTGTGATATTAATTGGCCTGGGGTTTTTGTGTGATATTAATTGGCCTGGGGTTTATGTGTGATATTAATTGGCCTGGGGTTTTTGTGTGATATTAATTGGCCTGGGGTTTTTGTGTGATATTAATTGGCCTGGGGTTTATGTGAGATATTAATTGGCCTGGGGTTTTTGTGTGATATTAATTGGCCTGGGGTTTTTGTGTGATATTAATTGGCCTGGGGTTTATGTGTGATATTAATTGGCCTGGGGTTTTTGTGTGATATTAATCGGCCTAGTTTTTTGTGTGATATTAATTGTCCTAGTTTTATGTGTGATATTAATTGGCCATCGCTGTAGGAACCATGGTAACAACATGAATGTAGCACACCAGAGGGGAAGATGAGTTGCGCTGCGCGATGCATTGCGTTTGGATATTGGGAAGAGATGTGTGTATGTGTGTGTGTTTGTGTATGTGTGTGTGTGTCTCTGTGGAGCCAATGTATGTGTGTGTGTTTGTGTGTGTGTACCGAATCCGATTTTTTGGGTGGCAAAACTTACCAATACTGATATCTGCAAATATACTGTTTTACAGCGGGAAAATTAAAAAGTGTCATTTTCACACACTGAATTATCCTAAATTGCCATCCAAAATAGCAATTGTCCAATAACTATGCTTAAAATATTGACTTTATACATTGACACATCATGAAAATGGCAGAAAGTGTTCCGATGAGCATGAGAGTCCCTTTTTTCATCCTATTTATTGAATATCGGTTATTGGTGGAGTTATCGGCCGAAACCCTCCTGTTTCCTGTGTTTGTGTTGTGTATTCCCGTCTCCTGTGTGACTCTGTGTAAGACTTTTCATCCCCTCTCTGAATCCCCAGCGGCAAGATGCCAGAATCATTGTGGGGCTCTTCTACGAGACAGAAGCCAGAAAAGTTTTCTGCGAGGTACAGAAGCTAAGTTTGCTGTTCACAACTCTGTGGATTGATATCTTAAAAATGTTTGCTGAATGACAATATCCTTTTTTGTGTCTTTTTGGAAAGGTTTGATTCCAGCTTGTATTGCTCACGGCTCGCATCATTCTCTCTAGATTTTCAGTATTTGTTCTCTGTCTTTTCGTTCTCTCCTCCTCCATACACTCTGATATCTTATGTCTTTTTGTTCTCTCCTCCTTCATACACTCTGATATCTTCTGTCTTTTTGTTCTCTCCTCCTTCATACACTCTGATATCTTCTGTCTTTTTGTTCTCTCCTCCATACACTCTGATATCTTATGTCTTTTTGTTCTCTCCTCCTTCATACACTCTGATATCTTCTGTCTTTTTGTTCTCTCCTCCATACACTCTGATATCTTCTGTATTTTTGTTCTCTCCTCCTTCATACACTCTGATATCTTCTGTCTTTTTGTTCTCTCCTCCATACACTCTGATATCTTATGTCTTTTTGTTCTCTCCTCCTTCATACACTCTGATATCTTCTGTCTTTTCGTTCTCTCCTCCTCCATACACTCTGATATCTTCTGTCTTTTTGTTCTCTCCTCCATACACTCTGATATCTTATGTCTTTTTGTTCTCTCCTCCTTCATACACTCTGATATCTTCTGTCTTTTTGTTCTCTCCTCCATACACTCTGATATCTTCTGTATTTTTGTTCTCTCCTCCTCCATACACTCTGATATCTTCTGTCTTTTTGTTCTCTCCTCCTCCATACACTCTGATATCTTCTGTCTAACACACCTGCCCGCTCATCGCTTCCTTTACCTTCCCTTTCACTCACTCCCTCCTTTTCTCTCCCTCCTTCCCTCCATCTCCCCATCTCTCTCTCTCCCCCTGCAATCTTTCTTTACTTTCCCATTCATTAATAATCTCCGTTCTCACTCTTTCTATCTCCTGTCTCTCCCTTTATCCTACAGGTGTACAAGGAGAAGCTCTATGGGAAGAAATATGTCTGGTTCCTGATTGGTTGGTACGCAGACAACTGGTTCAAGATCAAAGACCCGTCAATCAACTGCACCGTGGAGCAGATGACAGAGGCGGTGGAGGGCCACGTTACCACGGAGATCGTCATGCTCAACCCAGAGACCGTCCGAGGGGCCTCCAATCTGGTGAGAGAGATATAGTGTTCATCCCAAATGGGCCCCTATTCCCTATATAGTGATATGCTAGGGAATCTGTACGGAATAGGGTGCTCTGGTCAAACGTAGTGCACTATATAGAGAACAGGGTGCCATTTGGGATGCAGACATGTAGTAATGTATACAATATTATACATACAGTACCAGTCAAAAGTTTGGACACACCTACTCATTCAAGGGTTTTTCTTTATTTTTACTATTTTCTGCATTTTAGAATAATAGTGAAGTCATCAAAACTATGAAATAACACATATGGAATCATGTAGTAACCAAAAAAGTGTTAAAAAAATCAAAATATACTTTATATTTGAGATCCTTCAAAGTAGCCACCCTTTGCATTGATGACAGCTTTGCACACTCTTGGCATTCTCTCAACCAGCTTCACCTGGGAGTTCCCACATATGCTGAGCACTTGTTGGCTGCTTTTCCTTCACTCTGCCGTCCAACTCATCCCAAACCATCTCAATTGGGTTGAGGTCGGGTGATTGTGGAGGCCAAATCATCTAATGCAGCACTCCATCACTCTCCTTCTTGGTCAAATAGCCCTTACACAGCCTGGAGGTGTGTTGGGTCATTGTCCTGTTGATAAACAAATGATAGTCCCACTAAGCGCAAACCAGGTGGGATGGCGTATCGCTGCAGAATGCAGTGGTAGCCATGCTGGTTAAGTATGCCTTGAATTCTAAATAAAACACTGACAGTGTCGCCAGCAAAGCACCCCAAACCATCACACCTCCTCCTCCATGCTTCACAGTGGGAACCACACATGCGGATATCATCCGTTCACCTACTCTGCATCTCACAAAGACACAGCGGTTGGAACCAAAAATCTCAAATTTGGACTCATCAGACCAAAGGACAGATTTCCAACGGTCAAATGTCCATTGCTCGTGTTTCTTGGCCCAAGCAAGTCTCTTCTTCATATTGGTGTCCTTTAGTAGTGGTTTCTTTGCAGCAATTCGACCATGAAGGCCTGATTCACGCAGTCTCCTCTGAACAGTTGATCTTGAAATGTGTCTGTTACTTGAACTCTTTGAAGCATTTATTTGGGCTGCAATTTCTGAGGCTGGTAACTGTAATGAACTTATCCTCTGCAGCAGAGGTAACTCTAGGTCTTCCTTTCTTGTGGCGGTCCTCATGAATGCCAATTTCATCATAGCGCTTGATGGTTTTTGCGACTGCACTTGAAGAAACGTTCAAAGTTCTTGAAATGTTCCCTTCATGTCATAAAGTAATGATGGACTGTCGTTTCTCTTTGCTTATTTGAGCTGTTCTTGCCATAATATTTACATTTACATTTTAGTCATTTAGCAGACGCTCTTATCCAGAGCGACTTACAGTTAGTGAATACATATTTTTTTTATACTGGCCCCCCGTGGGAAACGAACCCACAACCCTGGCGTTGCAAACACCATGCTCTATCAACTGAGCTACATCCCTGCCGGCCATTCCCTCCCCTACCCTGGACGACGATGGGCCAATTGTGCGCCGCCCATGAATCTCCCGGTCGCGGCCGGCTGCGACAGAGCCTGCATTCGAACCAGGATCTAGTGGCACAGTTAGCACTGCGATGCAGTGCCTTAGACCACTGCGCCACTCAGGAGTATAATAATATGGACTTATTCTTTTACCAAATAGGGCTATCTTCTGTATACCCCCCCTATCTTGTCACAACACAACGGATTGGCTCAAACGCATTAAGAAGGAAATAAATTCCACAAATTAACATTTCACAAGGCACACCTGTTAATTGAAATGCATTCCAGGTGACTACCTCATGAAGCTGGTTGAGAAAATGCCAAGAGTGTGCAAAGCTGTCATCAAGGCAAAGGGTGGCTACTTTGAAGAATCTCAAATCTCAATATATATCTCAAATATATTTTTTGGTTACTACATGATTCCATATGTGTTATTTCATCATTTTGATGTCTTCACTATTATTCTACAATGTAGAAAATAGTAAAAATAAAGGAAAAACCCTGGAATGAGTAGGTGTGTCCAAACCTTTGACTGGTACTGTGTGACTCCTTGCTATCCCCAGTCCGCCTGGCCTTGCTGCTATTCCAGTTTAAACTGTTCTGCCTGCGGTTATGGAACCCCTACCTGTCCCAGACCTGCTGTTTTAAACTCTAATGATCGGCTATGAAAAGCCAACTGAGATTTATTCCTGATTATTATTTGACCATGCTTGTCACTTATGAACATTTTTGAACATCTTGGCATGGTTCTGTTATAATCTCCACCCGGCACAGCCAGAAGAGGACTGGCCACCCCTCATAGCCTGGTTCCTCTCTAGGTTTCTTCCTAGGTTTTGCCTTTCTAGGGAGTTTTTCCTAGCCACCGTGCTTCTACACCTGCATTACTAGCTGTTTGGGGTTTTAGGCTGGGTTTCTGTACAGCACTTCGAGATATTAGCTGATGTAAGAAGGGCTATATAAAATAAAATTGATTGAAAATTGATTGTACTGTATATCTCCATTGTAAGACACATGGTGAGTGGTTACATAGAAATATACTCTAATTCTTTGAGTGGTTCTTGGTTCTCTCTGAAATATCTTACCTGACATTCCAACATCCACTGCAGTGAAATTAATTCCTCTGCATGTTATAAGATTGTATTATTTCTGTAATGGGTTCAACATACAGTGAGGAAAAAAAGTATTTAGTCAGCCACCAATTGTGCAAGTTCTCCCACTTAAAAAGATGAGAGAGGCCTGTAATTTTCATCATAGGTACACGTCAACTATGACAGACAAATTGAGGAAAAAAAATCCAGAAAATCACATTGTAGGATTTTTAATGAATTTATTTGCAAATGATGGTGGAAAATAAGTATTTGGTCACCTACAAACAAGCAAGATTTCTGGCTCTCACAGACGTGTAACTTCTTCTTTAAGAGGCTCCTCTGTCCTCCACTCATTACCTGTATTAATGGCACCTGTTTGAACTTGTTATCAGTATTAAAGACACCTGTCCACAACCTCAAACAGTCACACTCCAAACTCCACTATGGCCAAGACCAAAGAGCTGTCAAAGGACACCAGAAACAAAATTGTAGACCTGCACCAGGCTGGTAAGACTGAATCTGCAATAGGTAAGCAGCTTGGTTTGAAGAAATCAACTGTGGGAGCAATTATTAGGAAATGGAAGACATACAAGACCACTGATAATCTCCCTCGATCTGGGGCTCCACGCAAGTTCTCACCCCATGGGGTCAAAATGATCACAAGAACGGTGAGCAAAAATCCCAGAACCACACGGGGGGACCTAGTGAATGACCTGCAGAGAGCTGGGACCAAAGTAACAAAGCCTACCATCAGTAACACACTACGCCGCCAGGGACTCAAATCCTGCAGTGCCAGACGTGTCCCCCTGCTTAAGCCAGTGCATGTCCAGGCCCGTCTGAAGTTTGCTAGAGTGCATTTGGATGATCCAGAAGAGGATTGGGAGAATGTCATATGGTCAGATGAAACCATATGAAAGATGTAAAAACTCAACTTGTCGTGTTTGGAGGACAAAGAATGCTGAGTTGCACCATACCTACTGTGAAGCGTGGGGGTAGAAACATCATGCTTTGGGGCTGTTTTTCTGCAAAGGGACCAGGACGACTGATCCGTGTAAAGGAAAGAATGAATGGGGCCATGTATCGTGAGATTTTGAGTGAAAACCTCCTTCCATCAGCAAGGGCATTGAAGGTGAAACGTGGCTGGGTCTTTCAGCATGACAATGTTCCCAAACACACCGCCCGGGCAACGAAGGAGTGGCTTCGTAAGAAGCATTTCAAGGTCCTGGAGTGGCCTAGCCAGTCTCCAGATCTCAACCCCATAGAAAATCTTTGGAGGGAGTTGAAAGTCCGTGTTGCCCAGCAACAGCCCCAAAACATCACTGCTCTAGAGGAGATCTGCATGGAGGAATGGGCCAAAATACCAGCAACAGTGTGTGAAAACCTTGTGAAGACTTAGAGAAAACGTTTGACCTGTGTCATTGCCAACAAAGGGTATATAACAAAGTATTGAGAAACTTTTGTTATTGACCAAATACTTATTTTCCACCATAATTTGCAAATAAATTCATTAAAAATCCTACTATGTGATTTTCTGGAATTTTATTTCTCATTTTGTCTGTCATAGTTGACGTGTACCTATGATGAAAATTACAGGCCTCTCTCATCTTTTCAAGTGGGAGAACTTGCACAATTGGTGGCTGACTAAATACTTTTTTTCCCCACTGTATATTACTATCTCTACTATTTACTGGTACTCTTTTTCTACTCGTGACCTATCAGAATCGAGTACACAAAGAAGTGGTATAAGTAATAGTAATTTCAGTGTTTTATTATACACACAATAAATGTGTATTGTATCGAAGGTGAGATTCTTAGATAGTGTTTAATGGACCATGTCACTATGACGATGACCCAAATGGCACCCTGTTCCCTATTTTCATGAGTTTCACGGCCGGATCACGACCCAAATGGCACCCTGTTCCCTATATTCATGAGTTTCACGGCCGGGTCACGCCATTGTTATAAATGTTCTCTGTGGACTGAGGAACAACTTTTTAGCTTTGTCCATTCATTCTAAACAGGTGTTAATGATGATGTTGCCTAAATTACACTACAGTGTCTTGGAAATACAATTACATTGCTAAAGTAGGCAAATAATTAGTGGGAAACAACTTTGTCATCATTGTGATGTCGTCAGATTTACTTTAGACAGATGGCAACGTTGCCATTAGCTAGCAAAGTCAGCTAAAAATAGCTAGCAATGCTAACGTTAGCTAGCTAAAATCTGGTGCTCCCCCCTCACAACGTTAACTACTCTAAAGTCAATCTGACGACATCACAATGATGACAATAGGTTTTCCTACTAATTATTTACCTTTAGAAATGTAATTGTGCTTCCAAGTCACTGAAATGTATTGTAGACAAAATCTTCATCAGCGCCAATTGAGAATGCATTGAGTAGAACTTTCAGTCAGGTTGCCTCCCGAATGGCGCAGCGGTCTAAGGCACAGCATCTCAGTGCTTGAGGCGTCACTGCAGACCCGGGTTCGATCCCAGGCTGTGTCGCAGCCGGCCGCGACCGGGAGACCCATGAGGCGGCGCACAATTGGCCCAGCGTCGTCCGGATTAGGGGAGGGTTTGGCCGGCCGGGATGTCCTTGTCCCAACGCGCTCTAGCGACTCCTTGTGGCGGACCGGGCGCATGCACGCTGACTTCGGTCGCTAGTTGTACAGTGTTTCCTCCGACAAATTGTTGCGGCTGGCTTCCGGGTTCAGCGAGCAGTGCGGCTGGGCAGGGTCGTGCTTCGGAGGATGCATGGCTCTCGACCTTCGCCTCTCCAGAGTCCGTACGGGAGTCGCAGCGGCCAGGACTACCAATTGGATATCATGAAAAAAGTTAAATTAAATAAACAAAATTTAAAAAAAACGTTCAGTCGGACCTCATAGAACTTTCAGCGATGTATTGATGTGAAACCCATGAATAGTAGGGCTCTGGTCAAAAGTAGTGCACTATGTAGGGATTAGGGTGCCATATGGGATACATCCTTTGACGTTGTCCCACTCTCCTTCCAAGTGTAATGACCCTTTTTAATTCATACTGCCATGACTGGAGAGGAGAGGAGCTTCAGGATGCTATTCACAGTAACTCATCTGTAATATTATCCATCTACTTTGAAGTTTTACCTCGTTGAAGAAAAGCTTTGCGCTCGAGAGAAGCGTTCGAGTGCTGCGAACCGGTTTCTCTCTCTCTTGAAAGTCTCGGCTCTGAATTATCATCATTGCCCTGTAGAGTAGCTGGAGAAAATATAACTCTGAATAAATACACTTCTGTTCATGTTTTTCCATGAAACGCTACACTGGGGCTGTGCTGTCTGGAAGTGCTGAAGAGGCAGAGAGGGAAAGATTAGAGTCCCAAATGGTACCCTTTACCTATGGGCCCTAGTCAAAGCAGCCTAACGAGGCTAGAGAGTCGTGTCTTATTGATCAAAGCCCCATTTGGTGACGAGGCGTCGAGAGGCTGCGGTTGTCGAGGCGATGGTTCTCCAGGGCTGCAGCTTTGACAGATCCAGCTGCTAGATGCAGCCCGGAGCCGAGGGAAGGGGAGGGAGTGGGTGTGTGTGTGTGTGCATAAACTCAAGTCGAAATTAGATGTTTGTTCAAGTCAGTTAAACATAGTGAGTAGGGCTGGCACGGTAATTGTTTAACCGACGATTATGAATGAAGACCGTGAGCAAAATTCAATAACCATTATAACTTAAAAATAAAATTTGACTTTGATTTAACCGTTGTAATGCAAACATTTTATTGGATTTTTAAGTAACTATATCTAATATACCCTATAGCAGTAGAGTCAATGAATGGTTATTATAAACAATCGTTTTTCTACCTTAATCTGTCAAACTGTCTCCATCTCCATCCTCCAATGTGAGATCTCTCCCTTTGACGCTGGAAACATGATCTGTATCTATAGCCTAGTATGCAGGGCAGGCTATATGTTTTATCCGTTTGGTAAAGAGGCCAAAACAATGCTAAAATCACCATCGCTGCTGAAATGAACTACCAAATGCCATTCTTGTAAGTGAATGTCTAAGTGAATGTGAATCTGAGAGAAACTGATGAACACCGAAGTTGAATACACTTACCAGCCAGTTTAACTAGTACCCCACTTTGCCTCCAGAACAACCTGAATTCTTCGTGGCATGGATTCTACATGGTGTCGGAAACATTCGTTGCTCAATTGGTATCAAGGGACCTAACGTGTGCCAGGAAAACATTCCCCACACCAGTACTCCACCGCCACCAGGCTGTACCAGGCTGATGCTGCTTACGCCAAATCCTGACTCTGCCATCAACATGATGCAACAGGAACCAGGATTCGGCGAAGCAGGCAATGTTTTTCCACTCCTCAATAGTCCAGTGTTGGTGATGGCGTGCCCACTGGAGCCGCTTCTTCTTGGTTTTAGCTTAGGAGTGGAACCCGGTGTGGTCATCTGCTGCAATAGCCCATCCGTGACAAGGATCAACGAGTTGTGCATTCCGAGATGCTGTTGTACTGTGCCGTTATTTGTCTGGTTGTGGCCCGCCTGTTAGCTTGGCACTGACGATCATATCACGCTCAAAGTCGGTTAGGTCAATCATTTTGTCCATTCTGACGTTCAATAGAACAGTAACTGAATGCCTTGATGCCTGTCTGCCTGCATTATATAGCAAGTCACGGCCACCTAATAAACTGTCTGTGTGCAACAGCTGCAACTGCGTGATAGACTTGTTTTACTGCGATTGCTAGGCAACGGAAAGCAATGCTCTACCGCTGCTGCTGGAAGCAGCGCTGCAGACAGAGATGAGAGGAGAAAATAGTGCCATTTGAACAGTTCTAACGGTGACCGTGGACATTTGCTTGACAAATAACCTGCTTCCAGGGCTACGTCCCAATTGGCAACCTATTCTATTCCCTATTATGGGCCCTGGTTGAAAGTAGTGCACTATATAAGAGAATAGAGTGTCATTTGGAACGCAGAGTATTACAGATTTGTTATGTCTCTCCTTAGCTCGTCACAGAGAGAGAGAGAGAGAGAGAGAGAGAGAGAGAGATGCCTTATGCAGATCAGGTAGAGAGAGAGAGATACAGATGCCTTATGCAGATCAGGTAGAGAGAGAGAGAGAGAGAGAGAGAGAGAGAGAGAGAGAGAGAGAGAGAGAGAGAGAGAGAGAGAGAGAGTGCCTTATGCAGATCAGGTAGCGAGAGTGACAGACGCCTTATGCAGATCAGGTAGCGAGAGAGAGAGAGAGATCAGGTGGAGAGAGAGAGAGACATGTCAGGTGGAGAGAGAGAGAGATCAGGTGGAGAGAGAGAGAGAGACATATCAAGTAGAGAGAGGGAGACAGATGCCTTATGCAGATCAGGTAGAGAGAGAGAGAGTGAGAGAGAAATCAGGTAAAGAGGGAGAGAGAGATATCAGGTGAGAGAGAGAGAGACAGATCAGAGAGAGAGAGAGAGAGAGAGAGAGATCAGGTGGAGAGAGAGACAGATCAGAGAGAGAGAGCGAGAGAGAGAGAGAGAGAGAGAGAGAGAGAGAGAGAGAGAGAGAGAGAGAGAGATCAGGTAGAGAGAGAGAGAGATCAGGTAGAGAGAGAGAGAGACAGATCAGAGAGAGAGACAAAAGTGGAGACAAATTTGACCCCAATAACTACCGTGGGATATGCGTCAACAGCAACCTTGAGGAAATCCTCTGCATTATCATTAACAGCAGACTAGTTAATTTCGTCAGTGAAAACAATGTACTGAGCAAATGTCAAATTGGCTTTTTACCAAATTACCATACGACAGACCAAGTATTCACCCTGCACACCCTAATTGACAAACAAGCAAACCAAAACAAAGGCAAAGTCTTCTCATGCTTCAAAAAAGCTTTTGACTCAATTTGGCATGAGGGTCTGCTATACAAATTGATGGAAAGTGGGATTGGGGGAAAAACATACGAAATTATAAAATCCATGCACACAAACAACAAGTGTGCGGTTAAAATTGGCAAAAAACACACACATTTCTTTCCACAGGGCCGTGGGGTGAGGCAGGGATGCAGTTTAAGCCCCACACTCTTCAACATATATATCAACGAATTGGCGAGGGCACTAGAACATTCTGCAGCACCTGGCCTCACCCTACTAGAATCTGAAGTCAAATGTGTACTGTTTGCTGATGATCTGGTGCTTCTGTCAACAACCAAGGAGGGCCTACAGCAGCACCTAGATCTTATGCACATATTCTGTCAGACCTGGGCCCTGACAGTAAATCTCTGTAAGACAAAAAAGGTCCAGTTGCCAGGACCACAAATACAAATTCCATGTAGACACCGTTGCCCTAGAGCACACAAAAAACTATACATACCTCGGCCTAAACATCAGCGCCACAGGTAACTTCCACAAAGCTGTGAACGATCTCAGAGACAAGGCAAGAAGGGCCTTCTATGCCATCTAAAGGAACATAAAAGTCGACATACCAATTAGGATCTGGCTAAAAATACTTGAATCAGTTATAGAACACATTGCCCTTTATGGTTGTGAGGTCTGGGGTCCGCTCACCAACCAATAATTCACAAAATGGGACAAACACCAAATTGAGACTCTGCATGCAGAATTCTGCAAAAATATCCTCAGTGTACAATGGAAAACACCAAATAATGCATGCAGAGCAGAATTAGGCCGATACCCGCTAATTATCAAAATCCAAAAAATTCTATAACCACTTAAAAGGAAGCAATTCCCAAACCTTCCTTAACAAAGTCATCACAAAGTCATGAACTTGGAGAAGAGTCCCTTAAGTAAGCTGGTCCTGGGGCTCTGTTCACAAACACAAACAGACCCCACAGAGCCCCAGGACAACAACAACAAAACAATTAGACCCAACCAAATCATGAGAAAACAAAAAGAGAATTACTTGACACATTGGAAAGAATTTACAAAAAAACAGAGCAAACTAGAATGCTATTTGGCCCTCAACAGAGAGTACACAGCGGCAGAATACCTGACCACTGTGACTGACCCAAACTTAAGGAAAGCTTTGACTATGTACAGATTCAGTGAGCATAGCCTTGCTATTGAGAAAGGTCACCGTAGCCAGACCTGGCTCTCAAGAGAAGACAGGCTATGTGCACAAAATGAGGTGGAAACTGAGCTGCACTTCCTAACCTCCTGCCAAATGTATGACCATATTAGAGACACATATATCCCTCAGATTACAGAGATCCACAAAGAATTCGAAAACAAACCCAATTTTGATAAAATCCCTTATCTACTGGGTGAAAAACCACAGAGTGCCATCACAGCAGCAAGATTTGTGACCTGTTGCCACAAGAAAAGGGCAACCAGTGAAGAACAAACACCATTGTAAATA